>NW_027276872.1:0-34256 GCF_030028105.1 Mobula birostris | reverse complement strand
TGTGTGATGGGACAGTGTAGTTGGGGAGTGTGTGATGGGGACAGTGTGAGTTGGAGAGTGTGTGATTGGATAGTGTGAGTTTGGGGGGTTGTGTGTTAATGGGACGGTGCGAGTTGGAGGAGTGTGTGATGGGACGGTGTAAGTTGGGGGAGAGTGTGATGGGACGGCGTAAGTTGGGGGGAGTGTGTGATGGGACAGTGTGAGTTGGGGAGTGTGTGATTGAACAGTGTGAGTTAGGGGGAGTGTGTGATGGGACAGTGTGAGTTGGGGAGTGTGTGATGAGGAAGTGTGAGTTAGGGGAGAGTGTGATGGGACAGTGTGAGTTGGGGAGTGTGTGATGAGACAGTGTCAGTTGGGGAGTGTGTGATGAGAAAGTGTGAGTTGGGGGAGTGTGTCATGGGACAGTGTGAGTTGGGGAGTGTGTGATGGACAGTGTGATTTGGGGAGTGTGTAATGAGATGGTGTGAGTTGGGGGGAGAGTGTGATAGGACAGTGTGAGTTGGAGAGGGTCTGATGGGACAGTGTGAGTTGGAGATTGTGTGTGATGGGACGGTGTGAGTTGGAGGAGTGTGTGATGGGACAGTGTGAGTTAGGGGAGTGTGTGATGGGACAGTGTAGTTGGGGAGTGTGTGATGGGACAGTGTGAGTTGGAGAGTGTGTGATTGGACAGTGTGAGTTTGGGGGTTGTGTGTGATGGGACAGTGCGAGTTGGAGGAGTGTGTGATGGGACGGTGTAAGTTGGGGGACTGTGTGATGGGACGATGTGAGTTGGGGGACTGTGTGATGGGACGGTGTGAGTTGGGGAGTGTGTGATAGGACAGTGTGAGATGGGGGGAGTGGGTGATGGGACGGTGTTAGTTGGGGGAGTGTGTGATGGGACAGTGTGAGCTGGGGAGTGTGTGATTGGACAGTGTGAGTTAGGGGGAGTGTGTGATGGGACACTGTGAGTTGAGGAGTGTGTGATGGTCAGTGTCAGTTGGGGGAGTGTGTGATGGGACGGTGTGAGTTGGGGGACTGTGTGATGGGACGGTGTGAGTTGGGGAGTGTGTGATTGGACAGTGTGAGTTGGGGGGAGTGTGTGATGGACAGTCTGAGTTGAGGAGTGTGTGATGCGACAGTGTGTGTTGGGGGGGGCAACTGTGTGAGGGGACTGTGTGAGTTGGGGGGAGTGTGTGATCGGACGGTGTGAGTTGGGGGACTGTCTGTTGAGACAGAGTCAGCTGGGGGACTGTGTGATGAGACAGTGTGAATTGGAGGGAGTGTGTGATGGGACAGTGTGAGTTGGGGAGTGTGTGATGGGGACAGTGTAGTTGGGGAAGCGTGTCATGGCACGGTGTGAGTTGGTGGGAGTGTGCGATGGGATGGTGTGAGTTTGGGAGTGTGATCGGACGTTTGTGAGTTGGGGGACTGTGTGTTGAGACAGTGTAAGCTGGGGGGAGTGTGTGATGGGACAGTGTGAATTGGAGGGAGTGTGTGATGGGACAGTGTGAGTTGGGGGAGTGTGTGATGGGCCGGTGTGAGTTGGGGAGTGTGTGATGGGCCGGTGTGAGTTGGGGAGTGTGTGATGGGACAGTTTGGTTGGGGAGTATGTGCTGAGACAGTGTGAGCTGAGGGTATGTGTGATGGGAAGGTGTCAGTTGGGGGAGTGTGTGATGGGACAGTGTGAATTGGGGAGTGTGTGATGAGACAGTGTAAGTTGGGGAGTGTGTAATGACACAGAGTGAATTGGAGTGTGTCATGGGACAGTGTGAGTTGGGGAGTGTGTGATTAGGCAGTGTCAGTTGGGGGGGAGTGTGTGATGGGACAGTGTAGTTGGGGAGTGTGTGATTGAACAGTGTGAGTTAGGGGGAGTGTGTGATGGGACAGTGTGAGTTGGGGAGTGTGTGATGAGAAAGTGTGAGTTGGGGGAGAGTGTGATGGGACAGTGTGAGTTGGGGAGTGTGTGATGAGACAGTGTAAGTTGGGGAGTGTGTGATGAGAAAGTGTGAGTTGGAGGAGTGTGTCATGGGACAGTGTGTGAGTTGGGGAGTGTGTGATGGACAGTGTGATTTGGGGAGTGTGTGATGAGACGGTGTGAGTTGGGGGGAGAGAGTGTGATAGGACAGTGTGAGTTGGAGAGTGTCTGATGGGACAGTGTGAGTTGGAGATCGTGTGTGATGGGACGGTGTGAGTTGGAGGAGTGTGTGATGGGACAGTGTGAGTTAGGGGAGTGTGTGATGGGACAGTCTGAGTTGGGAGTGTGTGTGATGTGACGGTGTGAGTTGGGTGTGAGTGTGTGATGTGACAGTGTAGTTGGGGAGTGTGTGATGGGACAGTGTGAGTTGGAGAGTGTGTGATTGGACAGTGTGAGTTTGGGGGTTGTGTGTGATGGGACAGTGCGAGTTGGAGGAGTGTGTGATGGGACGGTGTAAGTTGGGGGAGTGTGTGATGGGGACGATGTGAGTTGGGGGAGTGTGTGATGGGACGGTGTGAGTTGGGGAGTGTGTGATGGGACAGTGTGAGATGGGGGGAGTGGGTGATGGGACGGTGTTAGTTGGGGGAGTGTGTGATGGGGACAGTGTGAGCTGGGGAGTGTGTGATTGGACAGTGTGAGTTAGGGGGAGTGTGTGATGGGACACTGTGAGTTGAGGAGTGTGTGATGGTCAGTGTCAGTTGGGGGGGGTCGAGTGTGTGATGGGACAGTGTGAGTTGGGGGAGTGTGTGATGGGACGGGTGTGAGTTGGGGGACTGTGTGATGGGACGGTGTGAGTTGGGGAGTGTGTGATAGGACAGTGTGAGATGGGGGGAGTGGGTGATGGGACGGTGTTACTTAGGGGAGTGTGTGATGGGACGGTGATAGCTGGGGGAGTGTGTGCTGGGAAAGTGTGAGTTGGGGAGTGTGTGATTGGACAGTGTGAGTTGGGGGGAGTGTGTGATGGGACAGTGTGAGTTCGGGAGTGTTTTGATGGGACGGTGTGAGTTGGGGGAGTGTGTGATGAGACGGTGTGAGTTGGGGGAGTGTGTGATGGGACAGTGTGAGTTGGTGACTGTGTGATGGGACAGTGTGAGTTGGTGAGTGTGTGATGGGACAGTGTAGTTGGGGAGTATGTGCTGAGACACTGTGAGCTGAGAGAGTGTGCGATGCGACGGTGTGAGTTCGGGGAGTGTGTGATGGGATAGTGGGAGTTGGGGAGTCTGTGATAGGACAGTGTGAATTGGGTGAGTGTGTGACGAGACAGTGTAAGTTGGGGGGAGTGTGTGATGGGACGGTGTGAGTTGGGGAGTGTGTGATTGGACAGTGTGAGTTGGGGGGGAGTGTGTGATGGACAGTCTGAGTTGAGGAGTGTGTGATGCGACAGTGTGTGTTGGGGGGGCAAGTGTGTGAGGGGACAGTGTGAGTTGGGGGAGTGTGTGATCGGACGGTGTGAGTTGGGGGACTGTCTGTTGAGACAGAGTAAGCTGGGGGAGTGTGTGATGAGACAGTGTGAATTGGAGGGAGTGTGTGATGGGACAGTGTGAGTTGGGGAGTTTGTGATGGGACAGTGTAGTTGGGGGAGCGTGTGATGGGACAGTGTGAGTTGGGGAGTGTGTGATGGGACAGTGTAGTTGGGGGAGCGTGTGATGGGACGGTGTGAGTTGGGGGAGTGTGCGATGGGACGGTGTGAGTTTGGGAGTGTGTGATCGGACGGTGTGAGTTGGGGGACTGTGTGTTGAGACAGTGTAAGCTGGGGGAGTGTGTGATGGGACAGTGTGAGTTGGGGAGTGTGTGATGGGCCGGTGTGAGTTGGGGAGTGTGTGTGATGGGACAGTGTAGTTGGGGGAGTATGTGCTGAGACAGTGTGAGCTAAGGGAATGTTGTGATGGGAAGGTGTCAGTTGGGGGAGTGTGTGATGGGGACAGTGTGAATTGGGGAGTGTGTGATGAGACAGTGTAAGTTGGGGAGTGTGTAATGACACAGTGTGAATTGGAGTGTGTCATGGGACAGTGTGAGTTGGGGAGTGTGTGATTAGGCAGTGTCAGTTGGGGGGAGTGTGTGATGGGACAGTGTAGTTGGGGAGTGTGTGATTGGATAGTGAGAGTTTGGGGGGTTGTGTGTAATGGGACGGTGCGAGTTGGAGGGAGTGTGTGATGGGAAGGTGTAAGGTTGGGGGAGAGTGTGATGGGACGGCGTAAGTTGGGGGAGTGTGTGATGGGACAGTGTGAGTTGGGGAGTCTGTGATGAGAAAGTGTGAGTTGGGGGGAGAGTGTGATGGGACAGTGTGAGTTGGGGGAGTGTGTGATGAGACAGTGTAAGTTGGGGAGTGTGTGATGAGAAAGTGTGAGTTGGGGGAGTGTGTCATGGGACAGTGTGAGTTGGGGAGTGTGTGATGGACAGTGTGATTTGGGGAGTGTGTGATGAGACGGTGTGAGTTGGGGGGGAGAGTGTGATAGGACAGTGTGAGTTGGAGAGTGTCTGATGGGACAGTGTGAGTTGGAGGTTGTGTGTGATGGGACGGTGTGAGTTGGAGGAGTGTGTGATGGGACAGGGTGAGTTAGGGGAGTGTGTGATGGGACAGTCTGAGTTGGGAGTGTGTGTGATGGGACGGTGTGAGTTGGGGTGAGTGTCTGATGGGACAGTGTAGTTGGGGAGTGTGTGATGGGACAGTGTGAGTTGGGGAGTGTGTGATTGGACAGTGTGAGTTTTGGGGGGTTGTGTGTGATGGGACAGTGCGAGTTGGAGGAGTGTGTGATGGGACGGTGTAAGTTGGGGGAGTGTGTGATGGGACGGTGTAAGTTGGGGGAGTGTGTGATGGGACAGTGTGAGCTGGGGGAGTGTGTGATTGGACAGTGTGAGTTAGGGGGAGTGTGTGATGGGACACTGAGTTGAAGAGTGTGTGATGGTCAGTGTGAGTTGGGGGGGTCGAGTGTGTGATGGGACAGTGTGAGTTGGGGGAGTGTGTGATGGGACGATGTGAGTTGGGGGACTGTGTGGTGGGACGGTGTGAGTTGGGGAGTGTGTGATGGGACAGTGTGAGATGGGGGGAGTGGGTGATGGGACGATGTTAGTTGGGGGAGTGTGTGATGGGACAGTGTGAGCTGGGGAGTGTGTGATTGGACAGTGTGAGTTAGGGGGAGTGTGTGATGGGACACTGTGAGTTGAGGAGTGTGTGATGGTCAGAGTGAGTTGGGGGGGTCGAGTGTGTGATGGGACAGTGTGAGTTGGGGGAGTGTGTGATGGGACGGTGTGAGTTGGGGGGACTGTGTGATGGGACGGTGTGAGTTGGGGGAGTGTGTGATGCGACAGTGTGAGATGGGGGGAGTGGGTGATGGGACGGTGTTAGTTGGGGGAGTGTGTGATGGGACATTGATAGCTGGGGGAGTGTGTGATGGGACAGTGTGAGTTGGGGAGTGTGTGATTCGACAGTGTGAGTTGGTGAGTGTGTGATGGGACAGTGTAGTTGGGGAGTATGTGCTGAGACAGTGTGAGCTGAGAGAGTGTGCGATGCGACGGTGTGAGTTCGGGGAGTGTGTGATGGGATAGTGGGAGTTGGGGAGTCTGTGATAGGACAGTGTGAATTGGGTGAGTGTGTGACGAGACAGTGTAAGTTGGGGGGAGTGTGTGATGGGACGGTGTGAGTTGGGGAGTGTGTGATTGGACAGTGTGAGTTGGGGGGAGTGTGTGATGGACAGTCTGAGTTGAGGAGTGTGTGATGCGACAGTGTGTGTTGGGGGGGGCAAGTGTGTGAGGGAACAGTGTGAGTTGGGGGAGTGTGTGATCGGACGGTGTGAGTTGGGGGACTGTCTGTAGAGACAGAGTAAGCTGGGGGTGAGTGTGTGATGAGACAGTGTGAATTGGAGGGAGTGTGTGATGGGACAGTGTGAGTTGGGGAGTGTGTGATGGGACAGTGTAGTTGGGGGAGCGTGTGATGGGACAGTGTAGTTGGGGAGGATGTCCTGAGATAGTGTGAGCTGAGGGAATGTGTGATGGGAAGGTGTCAGTTGGGGGAGCGTGTGATGGGACGGTGTGAGATCGGGAGTGTGTGATGGGACAGTGTGAGTTGGGGAGTGTGTGATTGGACAGTGTGAGTTTGGGGGTTGTGTGTGATGGGACAGTGCGAGTTGGAGGAGTGTGTGATGGGGACGGTGGATGTTGGGGGAGTGTGTGATGGGACGGTATGAGTTGGGGGGAGTGTGCGATGGGGACGGTGTGAGTTTGGGAGTGTGTGATCGGACGGTGTGAGTTGGGGGACTGTGTGTTGAGACAGTGTAAACTGGGGGAGTGTGTGATGGGACAGTGTGAATTGGAGGGAGTGTGTGATGGGACAGTGTGAGTTGGGGAGTGTGTGATGGGCCGGTGTGAGTTGGGGAGTGTGTGATGGGACAGTGTAGTTGGGGGAGTATGCGCTGAGACAGTGTGAGCTGAGGGAATGTGTGATGGGAAGGTGTCAGTTGGGGGAGTGTGTAATGGGACAGTGTGAATTGGGGAGTGTGTGATGAGACAGTGTAAGTTGGGGAGTGTGTAATGACACAGTGTGAATTGGAGTGTGTCATGGGACAGTGTGAGTTGGGGAGTGTGTGATTAGGCAGAGTCAGTTGGGGGGAGAGTGTGATGGGACAGTGTGAGTTGGGGAGTGTGTGATGGACAGTGTGATTTGGGGAGTGTGTGATGAGACGGTATGAGTTCGGGGGAGAGGTGTGATAGGACAGTGTGAGTTAGGGGAGTGTGTGATGGGACAGTCTGAGTTGGGAGTGGTGTGTGATGGGACGGGTGTGAGTTGGGGGGAGTGTGTGATGGGACAGTGTAGTTGGGGGAGTGTGTGATGGGACAGTGTGAGTTGGGGAGTGTGTGATTGGACAGTGTGAGTTTGGGGGTTGTGTGTGATGGGGACAGTGCGAGTTGGAGGAGGAGTGTGTGATGGGACGGTGTAAGTTGGGGGAGTGTGTGATGGGACGGTGTAAGTTGGGGGGAGTGTGTGATGGGACAGTGTGAGTTGCAGGAGTGTGTGATGGGACGATGTGAGTTGGGGAGTGTGTGATGGGACAGTGTGAGATGGGGGGAGTGGGTGATGGGACGATGTTAGTTGGGGGAGTATGTGATGGGACAGTGTGAGCTGGGGAGTGTGTGTGATTGGAGAGTGTGAGTTAGGGGGAGTGTGTGATGGGACAGTGTGAGTTGGGGGGGAGTGTGTCATGGGACAGTGTGAGTTGGGGAGTTGTGTGATGGGACGGTGTGAGTTGGGGGAGTGTGTGATGAGACGGTGTTGAGTTGGGGGAGTGTGTGATGGGACAGTGTGAGTTTGGGAGTGTGTGATCGGACGGTGTGAGTTGGGGGGACTGTGTGTTGAGACAGTGTAAGCTGGGGGAGTGTGTGATGGGACAGTGTGAATTGGAGGGAGTGTGTGATGGGACAGTGTGAGTTGGGATGTGTGTGATGGGCCGGTGTGAGTTGGGGAGTGTGTGATGGGACAGTGTAGTTGGGGAGTATGTGCTGAGACAGTGTGAGCTGAGGGAATGTGTGATGGGAAGGTGTCAGTTGGGGGAGTGTGTGATGGGACAGTGTGAGTTGGGGAGTGTGTGATTGGATAGTGGTGAGTTTGGGGGTTGTGTGTAATGGGACGGTGCGAGTTGGAGGAGTGTGTGATGGGACGGTGTAAGTTGGGGGAGAGTGTGATGGGACGGCGTAAGTTGGGGGAGTGTGTGATGGGACAGTGTGAGTTGGGGAGTGTGTGATTGAACAGTGTGAGTTAGGGGGGAGTGTGTGATGGGACAGTGTGAGTTGGGGAGTGTGTAATGAGAAAGTGTGATTTGGGGGAGAGTGTGATGGGACAGTGTGAGTTGGGGATTGTGTGATGGACTGTGATTTGGGGAGTGTGTGATGAGACGGTATGAGTTCGGGGGAGAGTGTGATAGGACGGTGTGAGTTGGGGGGAGTGTGTGATGGGACAGTGTAGTTGGGGAGTGTGTGATGGGACAGTGTGAGTTGGGGAGTGTGTGATTGGACAGTGTGAGTTTGGGGGTTGTGTGTGATGGGACAGTGCGAGTTGGAGGAGTGTGTGATGGGACGGTGTAAGTTGGGGGAGTGTGTGATGGGACGGTGTAAGTTGGGGGAGTGTGTGATGGGACAGTGTGAGTTGCGGGAGTGTGTGATGGGACGATGTGAGTTGGGGGACTGTGTGATGGGACGGTGTGAGTTGGGGAGTGTGTGATGGGACAGTGTGAGATGGGGGGAGTGGGTGATGGGACGATGTTAGTTGGGGGAGTATGTGATGGGACAGTGTGAGCTGGGGAGTGTGTGATTGGACAGTGTGAGTTAGGGGGAGTGTGTGATGGGACAGTGTGAGTTGGGGGGAGTGTGTGATGGGACAGTGTGAGTTGGGGAGTGTGTGATGGGACGGTGTGAGTTGGGGGAGTGTGTGATGAGACGGTGTGAGTTGGGGGAGTGTGTGATGGGACAGCGTGAGTTTGGGAGTGTGTGATCGGACGGTGTGAGTTGGGGGACTGTGTGTTGAGACAGTGTAAGCTGGGGGAGTGTGTGATGGGACAGTGTGAATTGGAGGGAGTGTGTGATGGGACAGTGTGAGTTGGGGAGTGTGTGATGGGCCGGTGTGAGTTGGGGAGTGTGTGATGGGACAGTGTAGTTGGGGAGTATGTGCTGAGACAGTGTGAGCTGAGGGAATGTGTGATGGGAAGGTGTCAGTTGGGGGAGTGTGTGATGGGACAGTGTGAGTTGGGGAGTGTGTAATGAGAAAGTGTGATTTGGGGGAGAGTGTGATGGGACAGTGTGAGTTGGGGAGTGTGTGATGGACAGTGTGATTTGGGGAGTGTGTGATGAGACGGTATGAGTTCGGGGGAGAGTGTGATAGGACAGTGTGAGTTAGGGGAGTGTGTGATGGGACAGTCTGAGTTGGGAGTGTGTGTGATCGGACGGTGTGAGTTGGGGGGAGTGTGTGATGGGACAGTGTAGTTGGGGAGTGTGTGATGGGACAGTGTGAGTTGGGGAGTGTGTGATTGGACAGTGTGAGTTTGGGGGTTGTGTGTGATGGGACAGTGCGAGTTGGAGGAGTGTGTGATGGGACGGTGTAAGTTGGGGGAGTTGTGATGGGACAGTGTGAGCTGGGGAGTGTGTGATTGGACAGTCTGAGTTAGGGGGAGTGTGTGATGGGACACTGTGAGTTGAAGAGTGTGTGATGGTCAGTGTGAGTTGGGGGGGTCGAGTGTGTGATGGGACAGTGTGAGTTGCGGGAGTGTGTGATGGGACGATGTGAGTTGGGGGACTGTGTGATGGGACGGTGTGAGTTGGGGAGTGTGTGATGGGACAGTGTGAGATGGGGGGAGTGGGTGATGGGACGATGTTAGTTGGGGGAGTATGTGATGGGACAGTGTGAGCTGGGGAGTGTGTGATTGGACAGTGTGAGTTAGGGGGAGTGTGTGATGGGACAGTGTGAGTTGGGGGGAGTGTGTGATGGGACAGTGTGAGTTGGGGAGTGTGTGATGGGACGGTGTGAGTTGGGGGAGTGTGTGATGAGACGGTGTGAGTTGGGGGAGTGTGTGATGGGACAGTGTGAGTTTCGGAGTGTGTGATCGGACAGTGTGAGTTGGGGGACTGTGTGTTGAGACAGTGTAAGCTGGGGGAGTGTGTGATGGGACAGTGTGAATTGGAGGGAGTGTGTGATGGGACAGTGTGAGTTGGGGAGTGTGTGATGGGCCGGTGTGAGTTGGGGAGTGTGTGATGGGACAGTGTAGTTGGGGAGTATGTGCTGAGACAGTGTGAGCTGAGGGAATGTGTGATGGGAAGGTGTCAGTTGGGGGAGTGTGTGATGGGACAGTGTGAATTGGGGAGTGTGTGATGAGACAGTGTAAGTTGGGGAGTGTGTAATGACACAGTGTGAATTGGAGTGTGTCATGGGACAGTGTGAGTTGGGGAGTGTGTGATTAGGCAGTGTCAGTTGGGGGGAGTGTGTGATGGGACAGTTTAGTTGGGGAGTGTGTGATTGGATAGTGTGAGTTTGGGGGTTGTGTGTAATGGGACGGTGCGAGTTGGAGGAGTGTGTGATGGGACGGTGTAAGTTGGGGGAGAGTGTGATGGGACGGCGTAAGTTGGGGGAGTGTGTGATGGGACAGTGTGAGTTGGGGAGTGTGTGATTGAACAGTGTGAGTTAGGGGGAGTGTGTGATGGGACAGTGTGAGTTGGGGAGTGTGTAATGAGAAAGTGTGATTTGGGGGAGAGTGTGATGGGACAGTGTGAGTTGGGGAGTGTGTGATGGACAGTGTGATTTGGGGAGTGTGTGATGAGACGGTATGAGTTCGGGGGAGAGTGTGATAGGACAGTGTGAGTTAGGGGAGTGTGTGATGGGACAGTCTGAGTTGGGAGTGTGTGTGATGGGACGGTGTGAGTTGGGGGGAGTGTGTGATGGGACAGTGTAGTTGGGGAGTGTGTGATGGGACAGTGTGAGTTGGGGAGTGTGTGATGGTACAGTGTGAGTTAGGGGGAGTGTGTGATGGGACACTGTGAGTTGAAGAGTGTGTGATGGTCAGTGTGAGTTGGGGGGGTCGAGTGTGTGATGGGACAGTGTGAGTTGCGGGAGTGTGTGATGGGACGATGTGAGTTGGGGGAGTGTGTGATGGGACGGTGTGAGTTGGGGGACTGTGTGATGGGACGGTGTGAGTTGGGGAGTGTGTGATGGTACAGTGTGAGATGGGGGGAGTGTGTGATGGGACAGTGTGAGTTGGGGAGTGTGTGATGGGACGGTGTGAGTTGGGGGAGTGTGTGATGAGACGGTGTGAGTTGGGGGAGTGTGTGATGGGACAGTGTGAGTTGGGGAGTGTGTGATGGGACAGTGTGAGTTGGTGAGTGTGTGATGGGACAGTGTGAGTTGGTGAGTGTGTGATGGGACAGTGTAGTTGGGGAGTATGTGCTGAGACAGTGTGAGCTGAGAGAGTGTGCGATGCGACGGTGTGAGTTCGGGGAGTCTGTGATGGGATAGTGGGAGTTGGGGAGTCTGTGATAGGACAGTGTGAATTGGGTGAGTGTGTGACGAGACAGTGTAAGTTGGGGGGAGTGTGTGATGGGACGGTGTGAGTTCGGGAGTGTGTGATTGGACAGTGTGAGTTGGGGGGAGTGTGTGATGGACAGTCTGAGTTGAGGAGTGTGTGATGCGACAGTGTGTGTTGGGGGGGCAAGTGTGTGAGGGGACAGTGTGAGTTGGGGGAGTGTGTGATCGGACGGTGTGAGTTGGGGGACTGTCTGTTCAGACAGAGTAAGCTGGGGGAGTGTGTGATGAGACAGTGTAGTTGGGGGAGCGTGTGATGGGACGGTGTGAGTTGGGGGAGTGTGCGATGGGACGGTGTGAGTTTCGGAGTGTGTGATCAGATGGTGTGAGTTGGGGGACTGTGTGTTGAGACAGTGTAAGCTGGGGGAGTGTGTGATGGGACAGTGTGAATTGGAGGGAGTGTGTGATGGGCCGGTGTGAGTTGGGGAGTGTGTGATGGGACAGTGTAGTTGGGGAGTATGTGCTGAGACAGTGTGAGCTGAGGGAATGTCTGATGGGAAGGTGTCAGTTGGGGGAGTGTGTGACGAGACAGTGTGAGTTGGGGAGTGTGTGATGGGACAGTGTAGTTGGGGAGTATGTGCTGAGACAGTGTGAGCTGAGGGAATGTCTGATGGGAAGGTGTCAGTAGGGGGAGTGTGTGACGAGACAGTGTGAGTTGGGGAGTCTGTGATGGGACAGTGTGGTTGGGGAGGATGTGCTGAGATAGTGTGAGCTGAGGGAGCGTGTGATGGGACGGTGTGAGATCGGGAGTGTGTGATGGGACAGTGTGAGTTGGGTAGTGTGTGATAGGACAGTGTGAATTGCGAGAGTGTGTGACGAGACAGTGTGAGTTTGGGGGTTGTGTGTGATGGGACGGTGCGAGTTGGAGGAGTGTGTGATGGGACGGTGTGAGTTAGGGGAGTGTGTGATGGGACAGTCTGAGTTGGGAGTGTGTGTAATGGGACGGTGTGAGTTAGGGGAGTGTGTGATGGGACAGTCTGAGTTGGGAGTGTGTGTAATGGGACGGTGTGAGTTGGGGGGAGTGTGTGATGGGACAGTGTAGTTGGGGAGTGTGTGATGGGACAGTGTGAGTTGGGGAGTGTGTGATTGGACAGTGTGAGTATGGGGGTTGTCTGTGATGTGACAGTGCGAGTTGGAGGAGTGTGTGATGGGACGGTGTAAGTTGGGGGAGTGTGTGATGGGACGGTGCAAGTTGGGGGAGTGTGTGATGGGACAGTGTGAGCTGGGGAGTGTGTGATTGGACAGTGTGAGTTAGGGGGAGTGTGTGATGGGACACTGTGAGTTGAAGAGTGTGTGATGGTCAGTGTGAGTTGGGGGGGTCGAGTGTGTGATGGGACAGTGTGAGTTGGGGGAGTGTGTGATGGGACAGTGTGAGTTGGGGGGAGTGTGTGATGGACAGTCTGAGTTGAGGAGTGTGTGATGCGACAGTGTGTGTTGGGGGTCAAGTGTGTGAGGGGACAGTGTGAGTTGGGGGAGTGTGTGATCGGACGGTGTGAGTTGGGGGACTGTCTGTTGAGACAGAGTAAGCTGGGGGAGTGTGTGATGAGACAGTGTGAATTGGAGGGAGTGTGTGATGGGACAGTGTGAGTTGGGGAGTGTGTGATGGGACAGTGTAGTTGGGGGAGCATGTGATGGGACGGTGTGAGTTGGGGGAGTGTGCGATGGGACGGTGTGAGTTTCGGAGTGTGTGATCGGACGGTGTGAGTTGGGGAATGTGTGTTGAGACAGTGTAAGCTGGGGGAGTGTGTGATGGGACAGTGTGAGTTCGGGAGTGTGTGATGCGCCGGTGTGAGTTGGGGAGTGTGTGATGGGACAGTGTAGTTGGGGAGTATGTGCTGAGACAGTGTGAGCTGAGGGAATGTGTGATGGGAAGGTGTCAGTTGGGGGAGTGGGTGATGGGACAGTGTGAGTTGGGTAGTGTGTGATAGGACAGTGTGAATTGCAAGGGTGTGTGACGAGACAGTGTGAGTTTGGGAGTTGTGTGTGATGGGACGGTGCGAGTTGGAGGAGTGTGTGATGGGACGCTGTAAGTTGGGGGAGTGTGTGATGGGACAGTGCAAGTTGGGGAAGTGTGTGATGGGACAGTGAGAGTTGGGGAGTGTGTGATTGGACAGTGTGAGTTGGGGGAGTGTGTGATGGGACGGTGTGAGTTGGGGGACTGTGTGATGAGACAGTTTGAGTTGGGGGAGTGTGTGATGGGATGGTGTGAGTTGGGGAGTGTGTGATGGGACGGTGTGAGTTGGAGGAGTGTGTGATGTGACAGTGTGAGTTGGGGAGTGTGTGATAGGATAGTGTGAATTGGGGGAGTGTGTGATGAGACAGTGTGAGTTGGGGGAGTGTGTGATGGGACAGTGTGAGTTGGGGAGTGCGTAATGAGACAGTGTAAGTTGGGGAGTGTGTGATGAGACAGTGTGAATTGGGGGAGTGTGTCATGGGACAGTCTGAGTTGGGGAGTGTGTGATGGGACAGTTTGAGTTGGGGGGCGAGTGTGTGATGAGACAGTTAGTTGGGGGAGACTGTGAAGGGACGGTGTGAGTTGGGGGAGTGTGTGATGGGACAGTGTGAGTTGGGGAGTTTGTGATGGGACGGTGTGAGTTGGGGAGTGTGTGATGGGACAGTGTAGTTGAGGAGTGTGTGCTGACACAGTGTGAGCTAAGGGAGTGTGTGATGGGACGGTGTTAGTTGGGGGGGTGTGTGATGGGACGGTGTTAGTTGGGGGATTGTGTGATGGGACGGTGTTAGCTGGGGGAGTGTGTGATTGGACAGTGAGAGTTGGGGGAATGTGTGATGGGACGGTGTTAGTTGGGGGAGTGTGTGATGGGACAGTGTGAGTTGTGGGGTGTGTGTGATGGGACGGTGTTATTTGGGGGATTATGTGATGGAACGGTGTTAGTTGGGGGAGTGTGTGATGGGACAGTGTGAGTTGGGGGGAGTGTGTGATGGGACGGTGTAAGTTGGGGGAGTGTGTGACGGGATGGTGTTAGTTGGGGGAGTGTCTGATCGGACGGTGTTAGTTGGGGGAGTGTGTGATGGGACAGTGTAGTTGGGGAGTGTGTGATGGGACAGTGTGAGTTGGAGAGTGTGTGATTGGATAGTGTGAGTTTGGGGGTTGTGTGTAATGGGGCGGTGCGAGTTGGAGGAGTGTGTGATGGGACGGTGTAAGTTGGAGGAGAGTGTGATGGGACGGTGTAAGTTGGGGGAGTGTGTGATGGGACAGTGTGAGTTGGGGACTGTGTGATTGGACAGTGTGAGTTAGGACGAGTGTGTGATGGGACAGTGTGAGTTGGGGGGAGTGTGTGATGGGACAGTGTGAGTTGGGGAGTGTGTGATGGGACGGTGTGATTTGGGGGAGTGTGTGATGAGACGGTGTGAGTTGGGGGAGTGTGTGATGGGACAGTGTGAGTTTGGGAGTGTGTGATCGGACGGTGTGAGTTGGGGGACTGTCTGTTGAGACAGAGTAAGCTGGGGGAGTGTGTGATGAGACAGTGTGAATTGGAGGGAGTGTGTGATGGGACAGTGTGAGTTGGGGAGTGTGTGATGGGACAGTGTAGTTGGGGAAGCGTGTGATGGCACGGTGTGAGTTGGGGGAGTGTGCGATGGGACGGTGTGAGTTTGGGAGTGTGTGATCGGACGGTGTGAGTTGGGGGACTGTGTGTTGAGACAGTGTAAGCTGGGGGAGTGTGTGATGGGACAGTGTGAATTGGAGGGAGTGTGTGATGGGACAGTGTGAGTTGGGGAGTGTGTGATGGGCCGGTGTGAGTTGGGGAGTGTGTGATGGGCCGGTGTGAGTTGGGGAGTGTGTGATGGGACAGTTTAGTTGGGGAGTATGTGCTGAGACATTGTGAGCTGAGGGAATGTGTGATGGGAAGGTGTCAGTTGGGGGAGTGTGTGATGGGACAGTGTGAATTGGGGAGTGTGTAATGAGACAGTGTAAGTTGGGGAGTGTGTAATGACACAGAGTGAATTGGAGTGTGTCATGGGACAGTGTGAGTTGGGGAGTGTGTGATTAGGCAGTGTCAGTTGGGGGGAGTGTGTGATGGGACAGTGTAGTTGGGGAGTGTGTGATTGAACAGTGTGAGTTAGGGGGAGTGTGTGATGGGACAGTGTGAGTTGGGGAGTGTGTGATGAGAAAGTGTGAGTTGGGGGAGAGTGTGATGGGACAGTGTGAGTTGGGGAGTGTGTGATGAGACAGTGTAAGTTGGGGAGTGTGTGATGAGAAAGTGTGAGTTGGGGGAGTGTGTCATGGGACAGTGTGAGTTGGGGAGTGTGTGATGGACAGTGTGATTTGGGGAGTGTGTGATGAGACGGTGTGAGTTGGGGGGAGAGTGTGATAGGACAGTGTGAGTTGGAGAGTGTCTGATGGGACAGTGTGAGTTGGAGATTGTGTGTGATGGGACGGTGTGAGTTGGAGGAGTGTGTGATGGGACAGTGTGAGTTAGGGGAGTGTGTGATGGGACAGTCTGAGTTGGGAGTGTGTGTGATGGGACGGTGTGAGTTGGGGTGAGTGTGTGATGTGACAGTGTAGTTGGGGAGTGTGTGATGGGACAGTGTGAGTTGGAGAGTGTGTGATTGGACAGTGTGAGTTTGGGGGTTGTGTGTGATGGGACAGTGCGAGTTGGAGGAGTGTGTGATGGGACGGTGTAAGTTGGGGGACTGTGTGATGGGACGATGTGAGTTGGGGGACTGTGTGATGGGACGGTGTGAGTTGGGGAGTGTGTGATGGGACAGTGTGAGATGGGGGGAGTGGGTGATGGGACGGTGTTAGTTGGGGGAGTGTGTGATGGGACAGTGTGAGCTGGGGAGTGTGTGATTGGACAGTGTGAGTTAGGGGGAGTGTGTGATGGGACACTGTGAGTTGAGGAGTGTGTGATGGTCAGTGTCAGTTGGGGGGGTCGAGTGTGTGATGGGACAGTGTGAGTTGGGGGAGTGTGTGATGGGACGGTGTGAGTTGGGGGACTGTGTGATGGGACGGTGTGAGTTGGGGAGTGTGTGATAGGACAGTGTGAGATGGGGGGAGTGGGTGATGGGAAAGTGTGAGTTGGGGGAGTGTGTCATGGGACAGTGTGAGTTGGGGAGTCTGTGATGGACAGTCTGATTTGGGGAGTGTGTGATGAGACGGTGTGAGTTGGGGGGAGAGTGTGATAGGACAGTGTGAGTTGGAGAGTGTCTGATGGGACAGTGTGAGTTGGAGATTGTGTGTGATGGGACGGTGTGAGTTGGAGGAGTGTGTGATGGGACAGTGTGAGTTAGGGGAGTGTGTGATGGGACAGTCTGAGTTGGGAGTGTGTGTGATGGGACGGTGTGAGTTGGGGTGAGTGTGTGATGTGACAGTGTAGTTGGGGAGTGTGTGATGGGACAGTGTGAGTTGGAGAGTATGTGATTGGACAGTGTGAGTTTGGGGGTTGTGTGTGATGGGACAGTGCGAGTTGGAGGAGTGTGTGATGGGACGGTGTAAGTTGGGGGACTGTGTGATGGGACGATGTGAGTTGGGGGGACTGTGTGATGGGACGGTGTGAGTTGGGGAGTGTGTGATGGGACAGTGTGAGATGGGGGGGAGTGGGTGATGGGACGGTGTTAGTTGGGGGAGTGTGTGATGGGACAGTGTGAGCTGGGGAGTGTGTGATTGGACAGTGTGAGTTAGGGGGAGTGTGTGATGGGACACTGTGAGTTGAGGAGTGTGTGATGGTCAGTGTCAGTTGGGGGGGTCGAGTGTGTGATGGGACAGTGTGAGTTGGGGGAGTGTGTGATGGGACGGTGTGAGTTGGGGGACTGTGTGATGGGACGGTGTGAGTTGGGGAGTGTGTGATAGGACAGTGTGAGATGGGGGGAGTGGGTGATGGGACGGTGTTAGTTGGGGGAGTGTGTGATGGGACGGTGATAGCTGGGGGAGTGTGTGCTGGGAAAGTGTGAGTTGGGGAGTGTGTGATTGGACAGTGTGAGTTGGGGGGGGTGTGTGATGGGACAGTGTGAGTTGGGGAGTGTGTGATGGGACAGTGTGAGTTGGTGAGTGTGTGATGGGACAGTGTAGTTGGGGAGTATGTGCTGAGACACTGTGAGCTGAGAGAGTGTGCGATGCGACGGTGTGAGTTCGGGGAGTGTGTGATGGGATAGTGGGAGTTGGGGAGTCTGTGATAGGACAGTGTGAATTGGGTGAGTGTGTGACGAGACAGTGTAAGTTGGGGGGAGTGTGTGATGGGACGGTGTGAGTTGGGGAGTGTGTGATTGGACAGTGTGAGTTGGGGGGAGTGTGTGATGGACAGTCTGAGTTGAGGAGTGTGTGATGCGACAGTGTGTGTTGGGGGGCAAGTGTGTGAGGGGACAGTGTGAGTTGGGGGAGTGTGTGATCGGACGGTGTGAGTTGGGGGACTGTCTGTTGAGACAGAGTAAGCTGGGGGAGTGTGTGATGAGACAGTGTGAATTGGAGGGAGTGTGTGATGGGACAGTGTGAGTTGGGGAGTGTGTGATGGGACAGTGTAGTTGGGGGAGCGTGTGATGGGACGGTGTGAGTTGGGGGAGTGTGCGATGGGACGGTGTGAGTTTGGGAGTGTGTGATCGGACGGTGTGAGTTGGGGGACTGTGTGTTGAGACAGTGTAAGCTGGGGGAGTGTGTGATGGGACAGTGTGAATTGGAGGGAGTGTGTGATGGGACAGTGTGAGTTGGGGAGTGTGTGATGGGCCGGTGTGAGTTGGGGAGTGTGTGATGGGACAGTGTAGTTGGGGAGTATGTGCTGAGACAGTGTGAGCTGAGGGAATGTGTGATGGGAAGGTGTCAGTTGGGGGAGTGTGTGATGGGACAGTGTGAATTGGGGAGTGTGTAATGACACAGTGTGAATTGGAGTGTGTCATGGGACAGTGTGAGTTGGGGAGTGTGTGATTAGGCAGTGTCAGTTGGGGGGAGTGTGTGATGGGACAGTGTAGTTGGGGAGTGTGTGATTGGATAGTGGGAGTTTGGGGGTTGTGTGTAATGGGACGGTGCGAGTTGGAGGAGTGTGTGATGGGACGGTGTAAGTTGGGGGAGAGTGTGATGGGACGGCGTAAGTTGGGGGACTGTGTGATGGGACAGTGTGAGTTGGGGAGTGTGTGATTGAACAGTGTGAGTTAGGGGGAGTGTGTGATGGGACAGTGTGAGTTGGGGAGTGTGTGATGAGAAAGTGTGAGTTGGGGGAGAGTGTGATGGGACAGTGTGAGTTGGGGAGTGTGTGATGAGACAGTGTAAGTTGGGGAGTGTGTGATGAGAAAGTGTGAGTTGGGGGAGTGTGTCATGGGACAGTGTGAGTTGGGGAGTGTGTGATGGACAGTGTGATTTGGGGAGTGTGTGATGAGACGGTGTGAGTTGGGGGGAGAGTGTGATAGGACAGTGTGAGTTGGAGAGTGTCTGATGGGACAGTGTGAGTTGGAGGTTGTGTGTGATGGGACGGTGTGAGTTGGAGGAGTGTGTGATGGGACAGGGTGAGTTAGGGGAGTGTGTGATGGGACAGTCTGAGTTGGGAGTGTGTGTGATGGGACGGTGTGAGTTGGGGGGAGTGTGTGATGGGACAGTGTAGTTGGGGAGTGTGTGATGGGACAGTGTGAGTTGGGGAGTGTGTGATTGGACAGTGTGAGTTTGGGGGTTGTGTGTGATGGGACAGTGCGAGTTGGAGGAGTGTGTGATGGGACGGTGTAAGTTGGGGGAGTGTGTGATGGGACGGTGTAAGTTGGGGGAGTGTGTGATGGGACAGTGTGAGCTGGGGAGTGTGTGATTGGACAGTGTGAGTTAGGGGGAGTGTGTGATGGGACACTGTGAGTTGAAGAGTGTGTGATGGTCAGTGTGAGTTGGGGGGGTCGAGTGTGTGATGGGACAGTGTGAGTTGGGGGAGTGTGTGATGGGACGATGTGAGTTGGGGGACTGTGTGATGGGACGGTGTGAGTTGGGGAGTGTGTGATGGGACAGTGTGAGATGGGGGGAGTGGGTGATGGGACGATGTTAGTTGGGGGAGTGTGTGATGGGACAGTGTGAGCTGGGGAGTGTGTGATTGGACAGTGTGAGTTAGGGGGAGTGTGTGATGGGACACTGTGAGTTGAGGAGTGTGTGATGGTCAGTGTGAGTTGGGGCGGTCGAGTGTGTGATGGGACAGTGTGAGTTGGGGGAGTGTGTGATGGGACGGTGTGAGTTGGGGGACTGTGTGTTGGGACGGTGTGAGTTGGGGAGTGTGTGATGGGACAGTGTGAGATGGGGGGAGTGGGTGATGGGACGGTGTTAGTTGGGGGAGTGTGTGATGGGACATTGATAGCTGGGGGAGTGTGTGATGGGACAGTGTGAGTTGGGGAGTGTGTGATTCGACAGTGTGAGTTGGGGGGAGTGTGTGATGGGACAGTGTGAGTTGGGGAGTGTGTGATGGGACGGTGTGAGTTGGGGGAGTGTCTGTAGAGACAGAGTAAGCTGGGGGAGTGTGTGATGAGACAGTGTGAATTGGAGGGAGTGTGTGATGGGACAGTGTGAGTTGGGGAGTGTGTGATGGGACAGTGTAGTTGGGGGAGCGTGTGATGGGAGGGTGTGAGTTGGGGGAGTGTGCGATGGGACGGTGTGAGTTTCGGAGTGTGTGATCGGACGGTGTGAGTTGGGGGACTGTGTGTTGAGACAGTGTAAGCTGGGGGAGTGTGTGATGGGACAGTGTGAATTGGAGGGAGTGTGTGATGGGACAGTGTGAGTTGGGGAGTGTGTGATGGGCCGGTGTGAGTTGGGGAGTGTGTGATGGGACAGTGTAGTTGGGGAGGATGTGCTGAGATAGTGTGAGCTGAGGGAGCGTGTGATGGGACAGTGTGAGATCGGGAGTGTGTGATGGGACAGTGTGAGTTGGGTAGTGTGTGATAGGACAGTGTGAATTGCGAGAGTGTGTGACAACACAGTGTGAGTTTGGGGGTTGTGTGTGATGGGACGGTGCGAGTTGGAGGAGTGTGTGATCGGACGGTGTGAGTTAGGGGAGTGTGTGATGGGACAGTCTGAGTTGGGAGTGTGTGTGATGGGACGGTGTGAGTTGGGGGGAGTGTGTGATGGGACAGTGTAGTTGGGGAGTGTGTAATGGGACAGTGTGAGTTGGGGAGTGTGTGATTGGACAGTGTGAGTTTGGGGGTTGTGTGTGATGGGACAGTGCGAGTTGGAGGAGTGTGTGATGGGACGGTGTAAGTTGGGGGAGTGTGTGATGGGACGGTGTGAGTTGGGGGAGTGTGCGATGGGACGGTGTGAGTTTGGGAGTGTGTGATCGGATGGTGTGAGTTGGGGGACTGTGTGTTGAGACAGTGTAAGCTGGGGGAGTGTGTGATGGGACACTGTGAATTGGAGGGAGTGTGTGATGGGACAGTGTGAGTTGGGGAGTGTGTGATGGACAGTGTGATTTGGGGAGTGTGTGATGAGACGGTATGAGTTCGGGGGAGAGTGTGATAGGACAGTGTGAGTTAGGGGAGTGTGTGATGGGACAGTCTGAGTTGGGAGTGTGTGTGATGGGACGGTGTGAGTTGGGGGGAGTGTGTGATGGGACAGTGTAGTTGGGGAGTGTGTGATGGGACAGTGTGAGTTGGGGAGTGTGTGATTGGACAGTGTGAGTTTGGGGGTTGTGTGTGATGGGACAGTGCGAGTTGGAGGAGTGTGTGATGGGACGGTGTAAGTTGGGGGAGTGTGTGATGGGACGGTGTAAGTTGGGGGAGTGTGTGATGGGACAGTGTGAGTTGCAGGAGTGTGTGATGGGACGATGTGAGTTGGAGGAGTGTGTGATGGGACGGTGTAAGTTGGGGGAGTGTGTGATGGGACAGTGTGAGCTGGGGAGTGTGTGATTGGACAGTCTGAGTTAGGGGGAGTGTGTGATGGGACACTGTGAGTTGAAGAGTGTGTGATGGTCAGTGTGAGTTGGGGGGGTCGAGTGTGTGATGGGACAGTGTGAGTTGCGGGAGTGTGTGATGGGACGATGTGAGTTGGGGGACTGTGTGACGGGGCGGTGTGAGTTGGGGAGTGTGTGATGGGACAGTGTGAGATGGGGGGAGTGGGTGATGGGACGATGTTAGTTGGGGGAGTATGTGATGGGACAGTGTGAGCTGGGGAGTGTGTGATTGGACAGTGTGAGTTAGGGGGAGTGTGTGATGGGACAGTGTGAGTTGGGGGGAGTGTGTGATGGGACAGTGTGAGTTGGGGAGTGTGTGATGGGACGGTGTGAGTTGGGGGAGTGTGTGATGAGACGGTGTGAGTTGGGGGAGTGTGTGATGGGACAGTGTGAGTTTGGGAGTGTGTGATCGGACGGTGTGAGTTGGGGGACTGTGTGTTGAGACAGTGTAAGCTGGGGGAGTGTGTGATGGGACAGTGTGAATTGGAGGGAGTGTGTGATGGGACAGTGTGAGTTGGGGAGTGTGTGATGGGCCGGTGTGAGTTGGGGAGTGTGTGATGGGACAGTGTAGTTGGGGAGTATGTGCTGAGACAGTGTGAGCTGAGGGAATGTGTGATGGGAAGGTGTCAGTTGGGGGAGTGTGTGATGGGACAGTGTGAATTGGGGAGTGTGTGATGAGACAGTGTAAGTTGGGGAGTGTGTAATGACACAGTGTGAATTGGAGTGTGTCATGGGACAGTGTGAGTTGGGGAGTGTGTGATTAGGCAGTGTCAGTTGGGGGGAGTGTGTGATGGGACAGTTTAGTTGGGGAGTGTGTGATTGGATAGTGTGAGTTTGGGGGTTGTGTGTAATGGGACGGTGCGAGTTGGAGGAGTGTGTGATGGGACGGTGTAAGTTGGGGGAGAGTGTGATGGGACGGCGTAAGTTGGGGGAGTGTGTGATGGGACAGTGTGAGTTGGGGAGTGTGTGATTGAACAGTGTGAGTTAGGGGGAGTGTGTGATGGGACAGTGTGAGTTGGGGAGTGTGTAATGAGAAAGTGTGATTTGGGGGAGAGTGTGATGGGACAGTGTGAGTTGGGGAGTGTGTGATGGACAGTGTGATTTGGGGAGTGTGTGATGAGACGGTATGAGTTCGGGGGAGAGTGTGATAGGACAGTGTGAGTTAGGGGAGTGTGTGATGGGACAGTCTGAGTTGGGAGTGTGTGTGATGGGACGGTGTGAGTTGGGGGGAGTGTGTGATGGGACAGTGTAGTTGGGGAGTGTGTGATGGGACAGTGTGAGTTGGGGAGTGTGTGATGGTACAGTGTGAGTTAGGGGGAGTGTGTGATGGGACACTGTGAGTTGAAGAGTGTGTGATGGTCAGTGTGAGTTGGGGGGGTCGAGTGTGTGATGGGACAGTGTGAGTTGCGGGAGTGTGTGATGGGACGATGTGAGTTGGGGGAGTGTGTGATGGGACGGTGTGAGTTGGGGGACTGTGTGATGGGACGGTGTGAGTTGGGGAGTGTGTGATGGTACAGTGTGAGATGGGGGGAGTGTGTGATGGGACAGTGTGAGTTGGGGAGTGTGTGATGGGACGGTGTGAGTTGGGGGAGTGTGTGATGAGACGGTGTGAGTTGGGGGAGTGTGTGATGGGACAGTGTGAGTTGGGGAGTGTGTGATGGGACAGTGTGAGTTGGTGAGTGTGTGATGGGACAGTGTGAGTTGGTGAGTGTGTGATGGGACAGTGTAGTTGGGGAGTATGTGCTGAGACAGTGTGAGCTGAGAGAGTGTGCGATGCGACGGTGTGAGTTCGGGGAGTGTGTGATGGGATAGTGGGAGTTGGGGAGTCTGTGATAGGACAGTGTGAATTGGGTGAGTGTGTGACGAGACAGTGTAAGTTGGGGGGAGTGTGTGATGGGACGGTGTGAGTTCGGGAGTGTGTGATTGGACAGTGTGAGTTGGGGGGAGTGTGTGATGGACAGTCTGAGTTGAGGAGTGTGTGATGCGACAGTGTGTGTTGGGGGGGCAAGTGTGTGAGGGGACAGTGTGAGTTGGGGGAGTGTGTGATCGGACGGTGTGAGTTGGGGGACTGTCTGTTCAGACAGAGTAAGCTGGGGGAGTGTGTGATGAGACACTGTGAATTGGAGGGAGTGTGTGATGGGACAGTGTGAGTTGGGGAGTGTGTGATGGGACAGTGTAGTTGGGGGAGCGTGTGATGGGACGGTGTGAGTTGGGGGAGTGTGCGATGGGACGGTGTGAGTTTCGGAGTGTGTGATCAGACGGTGTGAGTTGGGGGACTGTGTGTTGAGACAGTGTAAGCTGGGGGAGTGTGTGATGGGACAGTGTGAATTGGAGGGAGTGTGTGATGGGCCGGTGTGAGTTGGGGAGTGTGTGATGGGACAGTGTAGTTGGGGAGTATGTGCTGAGACAGTGTGAGCTGAGGGAATGTCTGATGGGAAGGTGTCAGTAGGGGGAGTGTGTGACGAGACAGTGTGAGTTGGGGAGTCTGTGATGGGACAGTGTGGTTGGGGAGGATGTGCTGAGATAGTGTGAGCTGAGGGAGCGTGTGATGGGACGGTGTGAGATCGGGAGTGTGTGATGGGACAGTGTGAGTTGGGTAGTGTGTGATAGGACAGTGTGAATTGCGAGAGTGTGTGACGAGACAGTGTGAGTTTGGGGGTTGTGTGTGATGGGACGGTGCGAGTTGGAGGAGTGTGTGATGGGACGGTGTGAGTTAGGGGAGTGTGTGATGGGACAGTCTGAGTTGGGAGTGTGTGTAATGGGACGGTGTGAGTTGGGGGGAGTGTGTGATGGGACAGTGTAGTTGGGGAGTGTGTGATGGGACAGTGTGAGTTGGGGAGTGTGTGATTGGACAGTGTGAGTTTGGGGGTTGTCTGTGATGTGACAGTGCGAGTTGGAGGAGTGTGTGATGGGACGGTGTAAGTTGGGGGAGTGTGTGATGGGACGGTGCAAGTTGGGGGAGTGTGTGATGGGACAGTGTGAGCTGGGGAGTGTGTGATTGGACAGTGTGAGTTAGGGGGAGTGTGTGATGGGACACTGTGAGTTGAAGAGTGTGTGATGGTCAGTGTGAGTTGGGGGGGTCGAGTGTGTGATGGGACAGTGTGAGTTGGGGGAGTGTGTGATGGGACAATGTGAGTTGGGGGACTGTGTGATGGGACGGTGTGAGTTGGGGAGTGTGTGATGGGACAGTGTGAGATGGGGGGAGTGGGTGATGGGACGGTGTTAGTTGGGGGAGTGTGTGATGGGACAGTGTGAGCTGGGGAGTGTGTGATTGGACAGTGTGAGTTAGGGGGAGTGTTGGATGGGACACTGTGAGTTGAGGAGTGTGTGATGGTCAGTGTGAGTTGGGGGGGTCGAGTGTGTGATGGGACAGTGTGAGTTGGGGGAGTGTGTGATGGGACGGTGTGAGTTGGGGGAGTGTGTGATGGGACGGTGTGAGTTGGGGGACTGTGTGATGGGACGGTGTGAGTTGGGGAGTGTGTGATTGGACAGTGTGAGTTGGGGGGAGTGTGTGATGGACAGTCTGAGTTGAGGAGTGTGTGATGCGACAGTGTGTGTTGGGGGTCAAGTGTGTGAGGGGACAGTGTGAGTTGGGGGAGTGTGTGATCGGACGGTGTGAGTTGGGGGACTGTCTGTTGAGACAGAGTAAGCTGGGGGAGTGTGTGATGAGACAGTGTGAATTGGAGGGAGTGTGTGATGGGACAGTGTGAGTTGGGGAGTGTGTGATGGGACAGTGTAGTTGGGGGAGCATGTGATGGGACGGTGTGAGTTGGGGGAGTGTGCGATGGGACGGTGTGAGTTTCGGAGTGCTGTGATCGGACGGTGTGAGTTGGGGAATGTGTGTTGAGACAGTGTAAGCTGGGGGAGTGTGTGATGGGACAGTGTGAATTGGAGGGAGTGTGTGATGGGACAGTGTGAGTTCGGGAGTGTGTGATGCGCCGGTGTGAGTTGGGGAGTGTGTGATGGGACAGTGTAGTTGGGGAGTATGTGCTGAGACAGTGTGAGCTGAGGGAATGTGTGATGGGAGGGTGTCAGTTGGGGGAGTGTGTGATGGGACAGTGTGAGTTGGGCAGTGTGTGATAGGACAGTGTGAATTGCAAGGGTGTGTGACGAGACAGTGTGAGTTTGGAGTTGTGTGTGATGGGACGGTGCGAGTTGGAGGAGTGTGTGATGGGACGCTGTAAGTTGGGGGAGTGTGTGATGGGACAGTGCAAGTTGGGGAAGTGTGTGATGGGACAGTGAGAGTTGGGGAGTGTGTGATTGGACAGTGTGAGTTGGGGGAGTGTGTGATGGGACACTGTGAGTTGGGGAGTGTGTGATGGTCAGTGTGAGTTGGGGGGGTCGAGTGTGTGATGGGACAGTGTGAGTTGGGGGAGTGTGTGATGGGACGGTGTGAGTTGGGGGACTGTGTGATGAGACAGTTTGAGTTGGGGGAGTGTGTGATGGGATGGTGTGAGTTGGGGAGTGTGTGATGGGACGGTGTGAGTTGGAGGAGTGTGTGATGTGACAGTGTGAGTTGGGGAGTGTGTGATAGGATAGTGTGAATTGGGGGAGTGTGTGATGAGACAGTGTGAGTTGGGGGAGTGTGTGATGGGACAGTGTGAGTTGGGGAGTGCGTAATGAGACAGTGTAAGTTGGGGAGTGTGTGATGAGACAGTGTGAATTGGGGGAGTGTGTCATGGGACAGTCTGAGTTGGGGAGTGTGTGATGGGACAGTTTGAGTTGGGGGGCGAGTGTGTGTGATGAGACAGTTAGTTGGGGGAGAGTGTGAAGGGACGGTGTGAGTTGGGGGAGTGTGTGATGGGACAGTGTGAGTCGGGGAGTTTGTGATGGGACGGTGTGAGTTGGGGAGTGTGTGATGGGACAGTGTAGTTGAGGAGTGTGTGCTGACACAGTGTGAGCTAAGGGAGTGTGTGATGGGACGGTGTTAGTTGGGGGAGTGTGTGATGGGACGGTGTTAGTTGGGGGATTGTGTGATGGGACGGTGTTAGCTGGGGGAGTGTGTGATTGGACAGTGAGAGTTGGGGGAATGTGTGATGGGACGGTGTTAGTTGGGGGAGTGTGTGATGGGACAGTGTGAGTTGTGGGGTGTGTGTGATGGGACGGTGTTAGTTGGGGGATTATGTGATGGAACGGTGTTCGTTGGGGGAGTGTGTGATGGGACAGTGTGAGTTGGGGGGAGTGTGTGATGGGACGGTGTAAGTTGGGGGAGTGTGTGACGGGATGGTGTTAGTTGGGGGAGTGTCTGATCGGACGGTGTTAGTTGGGGGAGTGTGTGATGGGACAGTGTAGTTGGGGAGTGTGTGATGGGACAGTGTGAGTTGGAGAGTGTGTGATTGGATAGTGTGAGTTTGGGGGTTGTGTGTAATGGGGCGGTGCGAGTTGGAGGAGTGTGTGATGGGACGGTGTAAGTTGGAGGAGAGTGTGATGGGACGGTGTAAGTTGGGGGAGTGTGTGATGGGACAGTGTGAGTTGGGGACTGTGTGATTGGGACAGTGTGAGTTAGGACGAGTGTGTGATGGGACAGTGTGAGTTGGGGGGAGTGTGTGATGGGACAGTGTGAGTTGGGGAGTGTGTGATGGGACGGTGTGAGTTGGGGGAGTGTGTGATGAGACGGTGTGAGTTGGGGGAGTGTGTGATGGGACAGTGTGAGTTTGGGAGTGTGTGATCGGACGGTGTGAGTTGGGGGACTGTCTGTTGAGACAGAGTAAGCTGGGGGAGTGTGTGATGAGACAGTGTGAATTGGAGGGAGTGTGTGATGGGACAGTGTGAGTTGGGGAGTGTGTGATGGGACAGTGTAGTTGGGGAAGCGTGTGATGGCACGGTGTGAGTTGGGGGAGTGTGCGATGGGACGGTGTGAGTTTGGGAGTGTGTGATCGGACGGTGTGAGTTGGGGGACTGTGTGTTGAGACAGTGTAAGCTGGGGGAGTGTGTGATGGGACAGTGTGAATTGGAGGGAGTGTGTGATGGGACAGTGTGAGTTGGGGAGTGTGTGATGGGCCGGTGTGAGTTGGGGAGTGTGTGATGGGCCGGTGTGAGTTGGGGAGTGTGTGATGGGACAGTTTAGTTGGGGAGTATGTGCTGAGACATTGTGAGCTGAGGGAATGTGTGATGGGAAGGTGTCAGTTGGGGAGTGTGTGATGGGACAGTGTGAATTGGGGAGTGTGTAATGAGACAGTGTAAGTTGGGGAGTGTGTAATGACACAGTGTGAATTGGAGTGTGTCATGGGACAGTGTGAGTTGGGGAGTGTGTGATTAGGCAGTGTCAGTTGGGGGGAGTGTGTGATGGGACAGTGTAGTTGGGGAGTGTGTGATTGAACAGTGTGAGTTAGGGGGAGTGTGTGATGGGACAGTGTGAGTTGGGGAGTGTGTGATGAGAAAGTGTGAGTGGGGGGAGAGTGTGATGGGACAGTGTGAGTTGGGGAGTGTGTGATGAGACAGTGTAAGTTGGGGAGTGTGTGATGAGAAAGTGTGAGTTGGGGGAGTGTGTCATGGGACAGTGTGAGTTGGGGAGTGTGTGATGGACAGTGTGATTTGGGGAGTGTGTGATGAGACGGTGTGAGTTGGGGGGAGAGTGTGATAGGACAGTGTGAGTTGGAGAGTGTCTGATGGGACAGTGTGAGTTGGAGATTGTGTGTGATGGGACGGTGTGAGTTGGAGGAGTGTGTGATGGGACAGTGTGAGTTAGGGGAGTGTGTGATGGGACAGTCTGAGTTGGGAGTGTGTGTGATGGGACGGTGTGAGTTGGGGTGAGTGTGTGATGTGACAGTGTAGTTGGGGAGTGTGTGATGGGACAGTGTGAGTTGGAGAGTGTGTGATTGGACAGTGTGAGTTTGGGGGTTGTGTGTGATGGGACAGTGCGAGTTGGAGGAGTGTGTGATGGGACGGTGCAAGTTGGGGGACTGTGTGATGGGACGATGTGAGTTGGGGGACTGTGTGATGGGACGGTGTGAGTTGGGGAGTGTGTGATGGGACAGTGTGAGATGGGGGGAGTGGGTGATGGGACGGTGTTAGTTGGGGGGGAGTGTGTGATGGGACAGTGTGAGCTGGGGAGTGTGTGATTGGACAGTGTGAGTTAGGGGGAGTGTGTGATGGGACACTGTGAGTTGAGGAGTGTGTGATGGTCAGTGTCAGTTGGGGGGGTCGAGTGTGTGATGGGACAGTGTGAGTTGGGGGAGTGTGTGATGGGACGGTGTGAGTTGGGGGACTGTGTGATGGGACGGTGTGAGTTGGGGAGTGTGTGATAGGACAGTGTGAGATGGGGGGAGTGGGTGATGGGAAAGTGTGAGTTGGGGGGAGTGTGTCATGGGACAGTGTGAGTTGGGGAGTGTGTGATGGACAGTCTGATTTGGGGAGTGTGTGATGAGACGGTGTGAGTTGGGGGGAGAGTGTGATAGGACAGTGTGAGTTGGAGAGTGTCTGATGGGACAGTGTGAGTTGGAGATTGTGTGTGATGGGACGGTGTGAGTTGGAGGAGTGTGTGATGGGACAGTGTGAGTTA
This sequence comes from Mobula birostris, assembly GCF_030028105.1. NCBI lineage: Eukaryota > Metazoa > Chordata > Chondrichthyes > Myliobatiformes > Myliobatidae > Mobula > Mobula birostris. Next base: position 5,895 of record NW_027276872.1, on the reverse strand, counting down.
GGGGAGTGTGTGATGGGACAGTCTGAGTTGGGAGTGTGTGTGATGGGACGGTGTGAGTTGGGGTGAGTGTGTGATGTGACAGTGTAGTTGGGGAGTGTGTGATGGGACAGTGTGAGTTGGAGAGTATGTGATTGGACAGTGTGAGTTTGGGGGTTGTGTGTGATGGGACAGTGCGAGTTGGAGGAGTGTGTGATGGGACGGTGTAAGTTGGGGGACTGTGTGATGGGACGATGTGAGTTGGGGGACTGTGTGATGGGACGGTGTGAGTTGGGGAGTGTGTGATGGGACAGTGTGAGATGGGGGGAGTGGGTGATGGGACGGTGTTAGTTGGGGGAGTGTGTGATGGGACAGTGTGAGCTGGGGAGTGTGTGATTGGACAGTGTGAGTTAGGGGGAGTGTGTGATGGGACACTGTGAGTTGAGGAGTGTGTGATGGTCAGTGTCAGTTGGGGGGGTCGAGTGTGTGATGGGACAGTGTGAGTTGGGGGAGTGTGTGATGGGACGGTGTGAGTTGGGGACTGTGTGATGGGACGGGTGTGAGTTGGGGAGTGTGTGATAGGACAGTGTGAGATGGGGGGAGTGGGTGATGGGACGGTGTTAGTTGGGGGAGTGTGTGATGGGACGGTGATAGCTGGGGGAGTGTGTGCTGGGAAAGTGTGAGTTGGGGAGTGTGTGATTGGACAGTGTGAGTTGGGGGGAGTGTGTGATGGGACAGTGTGAGTTGGGGAGTGTGTGATGGGACGGTGTGAGTTGGGGGAGTGTGTGATGAGACGGTGTGAGTTGGGGGAGTGTGTGATGGGACAGTGTGAGTTGGTGAGTGTGTGATGGGACAGTGTGAGTTGGTGAGTGTGTGATGGGACAGTGTAGTTGGGGAGTATGTGCTGAGACACTGTGAGCTGAGAGAGTGTGCGATGCGACGGTGTGAGTTCGGGGAGTGTGTGATGGGATAGTGGGAGTTGGGGAGTCTGTGATAGGACAGTGTGAATTGGGTGAGTGTGTGACGAGACAGTGTAAGTTGGGGGGAGTGTGTGATGGGACGGTGTGAGTTGGGGAGTGTGTGATTGGACAGTGTGAGTTGGGGGGAGTGTGTGATGGACAGTCTGAGTTGAGGAGTGTGTGATGCGACAGTGTGTGTTGGGGGGCAAGTGTGTGAGGGGACAGTGTGAGTTGGGGAGTGTGTGATCGGACGGTGTGAGTTGGGGGACTGTCTGTTGAGACAGAGTAAGCTGGGGGAGTGTGTGATGAGACAGTGTGAATTGGAGGGAGTGTGTGATGGGACAGTGTGAGTTGGGGAGTGTGTGATGGGACAGTGTAGTTGGGGGAGCGTGTGATGGGACGGTGTGAGTTGGGGGAGTGTGCGATGGACGGTGTGAGTTTGGGAGTGTGTGATCGGACGGTGTGAGTTGGGGGACTGTGTGTTGAGACAGTGTAAGCTGGGGGAGTGTGTGATGGGACAGTGTGAATTGGAGGGAGTGTGTGATGGGACAGTGTGAGTTGGGGAGTGTGTGATGGGCCGGTGTGAGTTGGGGAGTGTGTGATGGGACAGTGTAGTTGGGGAGTATGTGCTGAGACAGTGTGAGCTGAGGGAATGTGTGATGGGAAGGTGTCAGTTGGGGGAGTGTGTGATGGGACAGTGTGAATTGGGGAGTGTGTAATGACACAGTGTGAATTGGAGTGTGTCATGGGACAGTGTGAGTTGGGGAGTGTGTGATTAGGCAGTGTCAGTTGGGGGGAGTGTGTGATGGGACAGTGTAGTTGGGGAGTGTGTGATTGGATAGTGGGAGTTTGGGGGTTGTGTGTAATGGGACGGTGCGAGTTGGAGGAGTGTGTGATGGGACGGTGTAAGTTGGGGGAGAGTGTGATGGGACGGCGTAAGTTGGGGGACTGTGTGATGGGACAGTGTGAGTTGGGGAGTGTGTGATTGAACAGTGTGAGTTAGGGGGAGTGTGTGATGGGACAGTGTGAGTTGGGGAGTGTGTGATGAGAAAGTGTGAGTTGGGGGAGAGTGTGATGGGACAGTGTGAGTTGGGGAGTGTGTGATGAGACAGTGTAAGTTGGGGAGTGTGTGATGAGAAAGTGTGAGTTGGGGGAGTGTGTCATGGGACAGTGTGAGTTGGGGGAGTGTGTGATGGACAGTGTGATTTGGGGAGTGTGTGATGAGACGGTGTGAGTTGGGGGGAGAGTGTGATAGGACAGTGTGAGTTGGAGAGTGTCTGATGGGACAGTCTGAGTTGGGAGTGTGCGTGATGGGACGGTGTGAGTTGGGGGGAGTGTGTGATGGGACAGTGTAGTTGGGGAGTGTGTGATGGGACAGTGTGAGTTGGGGAGTGTGTGATTGGACAGTGTGAGTTTGGGGGTTGTGTGTGATGGGACAGTGCGAGTTGGAGGAGTGTGTGATGGGACGGTGTAAGTTGGGGGAGTGTGTGATGGGACGGTGTAAGTTGGGGGAGTGTGTGATGGGACAGTGTGAGCTGGGGAGTGTGTGATTGGACAGTGTGAGTTAGGGGGAGTGTGTGATGGGACACTGTGAGTTGAAGAGTGTGTGATGGTCAGTGTGAGTTGGGGGGGTCGAGTGTGTGATGGGACAGTGTGAGTTGGGGGAGTGTGTGATGGGACGATGTGAGTTGGGGGACTGTGTGATGGGACGGTGTGAGTTGGGGAGTGTGTGATGGGACAGTGTGAGATGGGGGGAGTGGGTGATGGGACGATGTTAGTTGGGGGAGTGTGTGATGGGACAGTGTGAGCTGGGGAGTGTGTGATTGGACAGTGTGAGTTAGGGGGAGTGTGTGATGGGACACTGTGAGTTGAGGAGTGTGTGATGGTCAGTGTGAGTTGGGGCGGTCGAGTGTGTGATGGGACAGTGTGAGTTGGGGGAGTGTGTGATGGGACGGTGTGAGTTGGGGGACTGTGTGTTGGGACGGTGTGAGTTGGGGAGTGTGTGATGGGACAGTGTGAGATGGGGGGAGTGGGTGATGGGACGGTGTTAGTTGGGGGAGTGTGTGATGGGACATTGATAGCTGGGGGAGTGTGTGATGGGACAGTGTGAGTTGGGGAGTGTGTGATTCGACAGTGTGAGTTGGGGGGAGTGTGTGATGGGACAGTGTGAGTTGGGGAGTGTGTGATGGGACGGTGTGAGTTGGGGGAGTGTCTGTAGAGACAGAGTAAGCTGGGGGAGTGTGTGATGAGACAGTGTGAATTGGAGGGAGTGTGTGATGGGACAGTGTGAGTTGGGGAGTGTGTGATGGGACAGTGTAGTTGGGGGAGCGTGTGATGGGGAGGGTGTGAGTTGGGGGAGTGTGCGATGGGACGGTGTGAGTTTCGGAGTGTGTGATCGGACGGTGTGAGTTGGGGGACTGTGTGTTGAGACAGTGTAAGCTGGGGGAGTGTGTGATGGGACAGTGTAGTTGGGGAGGATGTGCTGAGATAGTGTGAGCTGAGGGAGCGTGTGATGGGACGGTGTGAGATCGGGAGTGTGTGATGGGACAGTGTGAGTTGGGTAGTGTGTGATAGGACAGTGTGAATTGCGAGAGTGTGTGACAACACAGTGTGAGTTTGGGGGTTGTGTGTGATGGGACGGTGCGAGTTGGAGGAGTGTGTGATGGGACGGTGTGAGTTAGGGGAGTGTGTGATGGGACAGTCTGAGTTGGGAGTGTGTGTGATGGGACGGTGTGAGTTGGGGGGAGTGTGTGATGGGACAGTGTAGTTGGGGAGTGTGTAATGGGACAGTGTGAGTTGGGGAGTGTGTGATTGGACAGTGTGAGTTTGGGGGTTGTGTGTGATGGGACAGTGCGAGTTGGAGGAGTGTGTGATGGGACGGTGTAAGTTGGGGGAGTGTGTGATGGGACGGTGTGAGTTGGGGGAGTGTGCGATGGGACGGTGTGAGTTTGGGAGTGTGTGATCGGATGGTGTGAGTTGGGGACTCGTGTGTTGAGACAGTGTAAGCTGGGGGACTGTGTGATGGGGACACTGTGAATTGGAGGGAGTGTGTGATGGGACAGTGTGAGTTGGGGAGTGTGTGATGGGCCGGTGTGAGTTCGGGAGTGTGTGATGGGACAGTGTAGTTGGGGAGTATGTGCTGAGACAGTGTGAGCTGAGGGAATGTGTGATGGGAAGGTGTCAGTTGGGGGAGTGTGTGATGGGACAGTGTGAATTGGGGAGTGTGTGATGAGACAGTGTAAGTTGGGGAGTGTGTAATGACACAGTGTGAATTGGAGTGTGTCATGGGACAGTGTGAGTTGGGGAGTGTGTGATTAGGCAGTGTCAGTTGGGGGGAGTGTGTGATGGGACAGTTTAGTTGGGGAGTGTGTGATTGATAGTGTGAGTTTGGGGGTTGTGTGTAATGGGACGGTGCGAGTTGGAGGAGTGTGTGATGGGACGGTGTAAGTTGGGGGAGAGTGTGATGGACGGCGTAAGTTGGGGGAGTGTGTGATGGGACAGTGTGAGTTGGGGAGTGTGTGATTGAACAGTGTGAGTTAGGGGGAGTGTGTGATGGGACAGTGTGAGTTGGGGGAGTGTGTAATGAGAAAGTGTGATTTGGGGGACAGTGTGATGGGACAGTGTGAGTTGGGGAGTGTGTGATGGACAGTGTGATTTGGGGAGTGTGTGATGAGACGGTATGAGTTCGGGGGAGAGTGTGATAGGACAGTGTGAGTTAGGGGAGTGTGTGATGGGACAGTCTGAGTTGGGAGTGTGTGTGATGGGACGGTGTGAGTTGGGGGGAGTGTGTGATGGGACAGTGTAGTTGGGGAGTGTGTGATGGGACAGTGTGAGTTGGGGAGTGTGTGATTGGACAGTGTGAGTTTGGGGGTTGTGTGTGATGGGACAGTGCGAGTTGGAGGAGTGTGTGATGGGACGGTGTAAGTTGGGGGAGTGTGTGATGGGACGGTGTAAGTTGGGGGAGTGTGTGATGGGACAGTGTGAGTTGCAGGAGTGTGTGATGGGACGATGTGAGTTGGGGGACTGTGTGATCGGACGGTGTGAGTTGGGGAGTGTGTGATGGGACAGTGTGAGATGGGGGGAGTGGGTGATGGGACGATTTTAGTTGGGGGAGTATGTGATGGGACAGTGTGAGCTGGGGAGTGTGTGATTGGACAGTGTGAGTTAGGGGGAGTGTGTGATGGGACAGTGTGAGTTGGGGGGAGTGTGTGATGGGACAGTGTGAGTTGGGGAGTGTGTGATGGGACGGTGTGAGTTGGGGGAGTGTGTGATGAGACAGTGTGAGTTGGGGGAGTGTGTGATGGGACAGTGTGAGTTTGGGAGTGTGTGATCGGACGGTGTGACTTGGGGGACTGTGTGTTGAGACAGTGTAAGCTGGGGGAGTGTGTGATCGGACGGTGTGAGTTGGGGGACTGTGTGTTGAGACAGTGTAAGCTGGGGGAGTGCGTGATGGGCCGGTGTGAGTTGGGGAGTGTGTGATGGGACAGTGCAGTTGGGGAGTATGTGGTGAGACAGTGTGAGCTGAGGGAATGTGTGATGGGAAGGTGTCAGTTGGGGGAGTGTGTGATGGGACAGTGTGAGTTGGGGAGTGTGTAATGAGAAAGTGTGATTTGGGGGGAGAGTGTGATGGGACAGTGTGAGTTGGGGAGTGTGTGATGGACAGTGTGATTTGGGGAGTGTGTGATGAGATGGTATGAGTTCGGGGGGGAGAGTGTGATAGGACAGTGTGAGTTAGGGGAGTGTGTGATGGGACAGTCTGAGTTGGGAGTGTGTGTGATCGGACGGTGTGAGTTGGGGGGAGTGTGTGATGGGACAGTGTAGTTGGGGAGTGTGTGATGGGACAGTGTGAGTTGGGGAGTGTGTGATTGGACAGTGTGAGTTTGGGGGTTGTGTGTGATGGGACAGTGCGAGTTGGAGGAGTGTGTGATGGGACGGTGTAAGTTGGGGGAGTGTGTGATGG
>NW_027276871.1:0-34280 GCF_030028105.1 Mobula birostris | reverse complement strand
TTACCCACACTCACCCCTCCCCTACCCACAAAACTTCCATTACACACTCTCACACCTTGCCTATCCACGACCCTCCATTATCCCACTCCCCGCTCCCTTACCACGACCCTTCCGTTACTCACACTCACCCCTCCCCTATGCACGACCCTTCTATTACCCACACTCACCCCTCCCCTCATCCACGACCCTTCCATTACCGGCACTCATCCCACCCCTATCCACGACCCTTCCATTCCCAGACTCACCTCCAGCCTGTCCATGACCCTTCCGTTACCCACATTCACAACCCCATCCACGACCCTTCTATTACCCACACTCACCCCTCCCCTATCCACAATTTTTCCATTACACACGCTCACCCCTCCCCTAACCACGACCCTTGTATTACCCACACTCACCCTCCACTATCCAAGACCCTTCCGTTACCCACACTCACCCCTTCCCAAACAACGACCCTTCTATTACCCACACTCACTCCTCCCATATCCACGATCCTTCCATTACCGACACTCACCCCTCCCGTATCGAAGACCCTTCCGTTACCCACACTCACCCCTCCCCTACCCAGAACCCTTCCATTAACCACACTCACCAATCTCCTACCACAAGCCTTCCATTACCCACACTCACGCCTCCACTATCCACGACCCTTCTGTTACCCATACTCACCCCTGCCCTACCCAAAAAACCTTCCATTACCCACACTCACCTCTCGCCTATCCACGACCCTCCATTACCCACACTCACCCCTCCCCTATCTACGACCCTTCCATTACCCACACTCACACCTCCCATGTCCACGATCGTTCCATTACCCACATTCACCCCTCCTCTATCCACGACCCTTCCATTCCCACAATCACCCCTCCCCTATCCACGACCCTTCCGTTACCCACACTCACCCCTCCCCTAAGTAAGACCCTACCATTACCCGCACTCACCCCTCCCCTATGCACGACCCGTCTGTTCCCAACACTCACCCCTCCCCTATGCACGACCCTTCCATTACCCACACTCACGCCTCCTGTATCCATGACCCATCCTTTACCCACACTCACCCCTCCCCTACCCAGGATACTTCCATTACCCACACTCACTCCTCCCCTACCCAGGATACTTCCATTACCCACACTCACTCCTCCCCTATATACGACCATTCCACTACCCAAACTCACACCTCCCTATCCACGACCCGTCCGTTACCCACAATCACCCCTCCCCTATCCAAGACCCTACCGTTACCCGCACTCACACCTCCCCTATGCACGACCCGTCTGTTCCCAACACTCACCCCTCCCCTATACACGACCCTTCCGCTACCTACGCTCACCCCTGCCCTATCCACGACCATACTGTTACCCGCACATACCCCTCCCCTATCCACGACCCTCCCGTTACCAACACTCAGACCTCCCCTATCCACGACCCTTCCATTACCCACAATCACCCCTCCCCTACCCACGACCATTCCGTTACCCACACTCACCCCTCCCCTATCCACGACCCTTCCGTTACCCGCACTTTCTCCTCCCCTATCCACGACCCTCCCGTTACCCACACTCACCCCTCCCCTATCCACGACCCTTCCATTACCCACACTCACGCCTCCCCTATCCACGACCCTGTCGTTACATACACTCACCCCACCCCTACCCACGACCCTTGTATTACCCACAATCCACCCCTGCCCTATCGAAGACCCTTCCATTACCCACACTCACCCCTCCCGTACCCACAACCCTCCCATTTCCCACACTCACCTCTCGCCTATCCACGACCCTTGTATTACCCACACTCACCCCTCCCCTATCGAAGACCCTTCCGTTACCCACACTCACCCCTCCCCTTCCCAGACCCTTCCAATTCCCACACGCACCAATCCCCTATCTACGACCCTTCCGTTACCCACACTCACACCTCCACTATCCACGACCCTTCCGTTACCCACACTCACCTCTCCCCTATCCATGACCCTCCCGTTACCCACACTCACCCCTCCCCTATCTACGACCCTTCCATTACCCAAACTCACGCCTCCCCTATCCACGGACCCTCCCGTTACCCACACTCACACCTCCCCTATCCCGACCCTTCCATTACCCACACACACCCCTCCCTACCCACGACCATTCCGTTACCCACACTCACACCCTCCCCTATCCACGACCTTCCGTTACCCCGCACTTTCTCCTCCCCTATCCACGATCCTCCCGTTACCCACACTCACCCCTCCCCTATCCACGACCCTCTCGTTACATACACTCACCCCACCCCTACCCACGACCCTTGTATTATCCACACTCACCCCTCCCCTATCGAAGACACTTCCGTTACCCACACTCACCCCTCCCCTACCCAGGACCCTTCCATTTCCCACACTCACCAATCCCCTATCCACGACCTTCCGTTACCCACACTCACACCTCCCCTATCCACGACCCTTCTGTTACCAGGCTCACCCCTCCCGTACCCACAACCCTTCCATTTCCCACACTCACCTCTCGCCTATCCACGACCCTCCATTACACAAAATCACCCCTCCCCTATCCACGACCCTTCTGTTACCCACACTCACACCTCCACTATACACGACCCTTCCGTTACCCCACACTCACCTCTCCCCTATCCACGACCCTTTCCGTTACCCACACTAACCCGTCTCCTATTCACGACCCTTCCGTTACCCACACTCACCTCCCCGATCCACGACCTTCGATTACACACACTCACCCCTCCCCTATCCACGACCCTTCCGTTACCCACACTCACCCCTCGCCTATCCACGACCCTTCCTTTACCCAGACTCACCCCTCCCCTATCCAGGACGCTTCCATTACCACACTCACCCCTCCCCTATCCACGAACCTTCCATTACCCACACTCACCCCCTCCCCTATCCACGACACTTCAATTACCCACAATCACCCCTCCCCTATCGACGATACTTCCGTTACCCACACTCACCCCTCCCCTATCCATGACCCTTCCGTTACCCACACTCAACCCTCCCCAATCCAGTACCCTTCCGTTACCCACACTCAACCCTCCCCAATCCAGGACCCTTCCATTACCACACTCACCCCTCCCCTATCCACAACCCTTCCATTAACCACACTCACCCCTCCCCAATCCATGACCCTTCCGTTTCACACAATCACGCCCCCATCCACGACCATTCAATTACCCACACTCACCACTCCCCCATCCATGACCCTTCCGTTACCCACACTCACTCCTCCCCTATCCCAGACACTTCCGTTACCCACACCCACCCCTCCCATATCACGACCCTTCCATTACCACACTCACCCCTCCCCTATCCACAATTTTTCCATTACACAAGCTCACCCCTCCCCTATCCACGACCCTTCCGTTACCCACACTCACGCCTCCCCTATCCACGCCCTCCCGTTACATACAATCACCCCTCCCCTAACCACGACCCTTGTATTACCCACACTCACCCCTCCACTATCCAAGACCCTTCCGTTACCCACACTCACCCTTCCCAAACCAAGACCCTTCCATTACCCACACTCACCCCTCCCCTATCCACGACCCTTCCATTCCCCAAACTCACCCCTCCCCTATCCACGACCCTTCCATTACCCACACTCACCCCTCCCCTATCCACGACCCTTCCGTTACCCACACTCACCCCTCCCCTATCCACAAATTTTCCATTACACACGCTCACGCCTCCCCTATCCACGACCCTTCCGTTACCCACACTCACGCCTCCCCTAACCACGACCCTTGTATTACCCACACACACCCCTCCACTATCCAAGACCCTTCCGTTACCCACACTCACCCCTTCCCAAACCACGACCCTTCTACTACCCACACTCACCCCTCCCATATCCACGATCCTTCCATTACCTACACTCACCCCTCACCTATCCACGACCCTTCCTTTACCCAGACTCACATCTCCCTATCCAGGACCCTTCCATTACCCACACTAACCCCTCTCCTATCCACGACCCTTCCATTCCCCACACTCACCCCTCCCCTATCGGCAACCCTCCGAAACCCAGACTCACCTTCCCAATCCACGACCCTTCCATGACCCACACTCACCCCTCCCCTATACATGACACTTCCATTACCCACACTCACCCCTCACCTATCCACGACCCTTCCTTACCCAGACTCACATCTCCCTATCACGACCCTTCCATTACCCAAAATCACCCCTCCCCTATCCATGACCCTTCCGTTACCCACACTCACCCCTCCCCTACCCACAAACTTCCATTACCCCACACTCACATCTCGCCTATTCACGACCCTCCATTATCCCACTCCCCCCTCCCCTACCACGACCCTTCCATTACTCACACTCACCCCCTCCCCTATACACGACCCATCCATTACCCACACTCACCCCTCCCCTATCCACGACGCTTCCATTACCCACACTCACCCCTCATCCACAACCCTTCCATTACCGACACTCACCCTACCCCTCTCCACGACCCTTCCATTCCCCATACTCACCCCTAGCCTATCCACGACCCTTCCATTACCCACTCTAACCCCTCCCCTATTTAGGACCCTTCCGTTCCCAACACTCACCCCTCCCCTATCCACAACGCTTCCATTACCCACACTCGCCTCTCCCCAATCCACGACCCTTCTAGTACCTACACTCTCCCCTCCCCTCGCCACAACCCCTACCATTACCCACAATCACCCCCTTCCCTACCCACGACCCTTCGATTACCCACACTCACCCCCACCCATCCATGACCCTTTCGTTATCCACAATGAACCCTCCCCTACCCCACAACCCTTCCATTACCCACACTCACCCCTCCCCTATCCACGACCCTTCTATTACCCACACTCACACCTCCCATATCCACGATCCTTCTATTACCCACACTCACCCCTCCCGTATCGAAGACCCCTTCCGTTACCCACACTCACTCCTCCCCCTACCCAGAACCCTTCCATTACCCACACTCACCCCTCCCCATCCACTACCCTTCCATTACCCACACTCACCCCTCCCCTACCCACAAACCTTCGATTACCCACACTCACCCCCAACCTATCCACGACCCTCCATTACCACACTCACCCCTCCCCTATCCATGACCCTTCCATTACCCAAACTGACGCCTCCCCTATCCACGACCCTCCCATTACCAACTACTCACACCTCCCCTATCCACGACCCTTCCGTTACCCACACTCACCCCTCCCCTATCCACGACCCTTCCATTACCCACACTCACCCCTCCCCATCCATGACCATTTCAATTACCCACACACACCCCTCCCTTATCGACGACCCTTCCGTTACCCAAACTCACCCCTCCCCTATCCACGGACCTTCCGTTACCCACACTCACCCCTCCACTATCATGACCCTTCCATTACCCACAATTACCCTCCCCTATCCACGACATTCCGTTACCCTCACTCACCCCTCCCCTATCCACGACTCCTCCATTACCGACACTCACCCCTCCCCTATCCACGACACTTCTATTACCCACACTCACCCTTCCCCTATCCATTAACCTTCAATTAATCACACTCACCCTTCCCCTATCCAGGACACTTCCATTACCACACTCACATCTCCCCTATCCACGACCTTTCTGTTACTCACACTCACCCCTCCCCATCCACGGCCCTTCCATTACCCACACTCACCCATTCCCTATCCGTGACCCTTCCGTTACCCACACTCAACCCTCCCCTACATGATCCTTCCTTTACCCACACTCACCCCTCCCCTATCCATGACCCTTCCATTACCCACACTCACCCCTCCTCTATCTACGACCCTTCCGTTACCCACACTCACCACTCCCCTATCGACGACCCTTCCAATACCCACACTCAGCCCTCCCCTATCCACGACTGTTCCATTACCCACACTCACCCCTCCCCTATCCACGACCCTTCCATTACCACACTCAGCCCTCTCCTATCCACGACCCTTCCATTACCCACACTCACCTCTCCCCTATCCACGACCCTTCCGTTACCCACACTCACGCCTCCGCTATCCACGACCCTTCCGTTACCCACTCTCACCACTCCCCTATCCACGATGTTCCGTTACCCACACTCACCCCTCCCCTACCCACAAAACTTCCATTACCCACACTCACCACTGCCTATCCACGACCCTCCATTATCCACTCCCCCCTCCCCTACCACGACCTTTCCGTTACTCACACTCACCCCTCCCCTATCCGCGACGCTTCCATTACCCACACTCACCCCCTCATCCACGACCCTTCCATTACCGACACTCACCCACCCCTATCCACGACCCTTCCATTCCCCAGACTCACCTCTAGCCTGTCCACGACCCTTCCGTTACTCACATTCATAACCCCATCCACGACCCTTCAATTACCCACACTCAGCGCTCCCCTATCCATGACCCTTCCATTACCCACACTCCCTCCTCCTCTATCCACGACCCTTCCATTACCACACTAACCCTTCCCCTATTCACGACCATTCCGTTAGCCACACTCACACCTCCCCTACCCACGACCCTTCCGTTACCCACACTCACCCCTCCCCTATCCATGACCCTTCCATTACCCACACTCACCCCTCCCTTATCCACGACCCTCCCGTTACCCACACTCACCCTCCCCTATCCACGACCCCTGCATTACCCACACTCACCTCTCCTCTATCCATGACCGTTCCATTACCCACACACACCCCTCCCCTATCCACGACCCTCCCGTTATCCACACTCATCCCTCCCTGTCCACGATCCTTCAATTACCCACATTCACCCCTCCACTATCCACGACCCTTCCGTTACCCAGACTCAACACTCCCCTATCCACGACCCTTCCATTACCCACACTCAGCCCTACCCTATCCACGACCCTTCCATTACCCACACTCACCCCTCCCCTATCCACGACCCTTCCATTACCCACACTCAGCCCTCTCCTATCCACGACCCTTCCATCACCCACACTCACCTCTCCCCTATCCACGACCCTTCCGTTACCCACACTCACCCCTCCACTTTCCACGACCCTTCTGTTACCCAGACTCAGCCCTCCCCTATCCACGACGCTTCCGTTACCCACACTCACCCCTCCCCTACCCAGGACTCCTCCATTAACCACACTCACCCCTCCCCTATCAACGACCCTTCCATCATCCACACTCACACCTCCCCTATCTACGACACTTCCTTTACCCACACTCACCCCTCCCCTATACACGACCCATCCATTACCCACACTCACCTCCTCCCCTATCCGCGACGCTTCCATTACCCACACTCACCCCTCATCCACGACCCTTCCATTAACGACACTCACCCCACCCCTATCCACGACCCTTGCATTCCCCAGACTCACCTCTAGCCTGTTCACGACCCTTCCGTTACCCACATTCACAACCCCATCCACGACCCTTCTGTTACGCACACTCAGCGCTCCCCCTATCCATGTCCCTTCCATTACCCACAGTCCCTCCTCCTCTATCCACGACCCTTCCATTACCCACACCAACCCTTCTCCTATTCACGACCCTTCCATTACCCAAATTCACCCCTCTCCTGTCCACGACCGTTCCGTTACCCACACTCACCCGTCCCCTACCCACAAACCTTCCATTACGCACACTCACCCCTCTCCTATCCACGACTCCTCCATTACCGACTCACCCCTCCCCTATCGACGACCCTTCCATTACCCACACTCACCCCTCCCCTATCCACGACACTTCCATTACCCACACTAACCCCTCTCCTATCCACCACCCTTCCATTACCCACACTCACCCTTCCCCTATCCATTAACCTTCAATTAATCACACTCACCCCTCCCCTATCCAGGACACTTCCATTACCCACACTCACCCATCCCCTATCCACGACCCTTCCATTACCCACACTCAACCCTCCCCTACCATGATCCTTCCTTACCCACACGTACCCCTCCCCTATCCTCAACCCTCCCGTTACCCACACTCACCCCTTCTCTATCTACGACCCTTCCGTTACCCACACTCACCACTCCCCTATCCACGACCCTTCCATTACCCACACTAACCCTTCCCCTATCCACGTCCCTTCCATTAACCCGAAATCACCCCTCCCCTACCCACGAACCTTCTGTTACCCACACTCACCCTCCCCTACACACAAACCTTCCATTACCACACTCACCCCTCGCCTATCCACGACCCTCCATTATCCACCTCCCCCCTCCCCTACCACGACCCTTCCGTTACTCACACTCACCCCTCCTCTATCCGCGATGCTTCCATTACCCACACTCACCCCTCCCCTACCCACGACCCTTCCGTTACCCACACTCACCCCTCCCCTATCCATGACCCGTCCATTACCCACACTCACCCCTCCCCTTATCCACGACCCTCCCGTTACCCACATTCACCCCTCCCCTATCCACGACCCTTCCGTTACCCACACTCACCTCTCCTCTATCCATGACCGTTCCATTCCCACAATCACCCCTCCCCTATCCACGACCCTTTCCGTTACCCACACTCACGCCTCCCCTATCCAGGACTCCTCCATACGCACACTCACCCCTCCCCATCAATGACCATTCCATTACCCACACACGCGCCTCCCGTATGCACGACCCTTCCTTTACCCACACTCACCCCTCCCCAACCCAGGACACTTCCATTACCCACACTCACCTGTCCCCTATCCACAACTCTTCCGTTTCCCACACTCACCCCTCCACTATCCACAACCCTTCCGTTACCCACACTGACCCCTCCCCTTCCCAGGACCCTTCCATTACCCACCCTCACCCATGACCTATCCATGACCCTTGCGTTACCCACACACACCACCTCCCCTATCCACGAGCCTTCCGTTACCCACACTCACCCCTCCACTTTCCACGACCCTTCTGTTACCCACACTCACCCCTCTCCTATCCACGACCCTTCCATTACCCACACTAACCCTCACCTATCCACGACACTTCTTTACCCAGACTCACCCCTCCCCTATCCAGGACGATTCCATTACCCACACTAACCCCTCCCCTATCCACGACCCTTCCATTCCCCACACTCACCCCTCATCCACGACCCTTCCATTCCCCACACTCACCCCTCCCCTATCCACGACCCTTCCGTTACCCACACTCACCTTCCCAATCCACGACCCTTCAATTACCCACAATCACCCCTCCCCTATCCATGACTCTTCCATTACCCACACTCACCCCTCCCCTATCCACGACATTTCCATTACCCAGACTCACCCCTCCCCCTATCCACGACCCTTCCGTTACCCACACTCACCACTCCCTATCCATGACCCTTCTATGACCCACACTCACCCCTCCCCTATCCACGACACTTCCATTACCCACACTAACCCCTCTCCTATCCACGACGCTTCCATTACCCACACTCACCCCTCCCCTATCCACGACCCTTCCATTCCCCACACTCACCCCTGCCCTATCCACGACCCTTCTGTTACCCACACTCACCCCTCCCCTATCCACGACACTCCCATTACCCACACTCACCCCTCCCTACCACGACCCTTCCGTTACCCACACTCACCCCTCCCCTATCCATGACCCTTCCATTACAAACACTCACCCCTCCCTTATCCACGACCCTCCCGTTACCCACACTCACCCCTCCCCTATCCACGACCCTTCCGTTACCCACACTCACCCCTCCCCTATCCACACCCTTCGTTACCCACACTCACCCCTCCCCTATCCACGACCCTTCGTTACCCACACTCACCCCTCCCATATCCAGGACCCTTCCATTACCCACACTAACCCCTCCCCTATCATGACCCTTCCATTACCCACAATTACCCCTCCCTATCCACGACCATTCCGTTACCCTCACTCACCCTTCCACCATCACGACTACTCCATTACCGACACTCACCCCCTCTCCTATCCACGACACTTCCATTACCCACACTCACCCTTCCCCTATCCATTAATCTTCAATTAATCACACTCACCCCTCCCTATCCAGGACACTTCCATTACCCACACTCACACCTCCCCTATCCATGACCCTTTCATTACGCACACTCATCCCTCCCCCATCCATGGCCCTTCCATTACCCACACTCACCCATCCTCTATCCACGACCCTTCCGTTACCCACACTCAACCCTCCCCTACCATGATCCTTCCTTTACCCACACTTACCCCTCCCTTATCCTCAACCCGCTAGTTACCCACACTCACCACTCCCCTATTCACGACCCTCCCATTACCAACACTCACCCCTCCCCTATCCACGACCCTTCCATTACCCACACTCACCCCTCTTCTATCTACAACCATTCCGTTACCCACACTCACCACTCCCCTATCCACGACCCTTTCATTATCCACACTCAGCCCTCTCCAATCCACGACCCTTCCATTACCAACACTCACCCCACCCCTATCCACGACCCTTCCGTTACCCACAATCACCCCTCCCCTATCCACGACCCTTCCATTACCCAAAAACACCCCTCCCCTATCCACGACCCTTCCGTTACCCACACTCACCCCTCCCCTACCCACAAAACTTCCATTACACACTCTCACACCTTGCCTATCCACGACCCTCCATTATCCCACTCCCCGCTCCCTTACCACGACCCTTCCGTTACTCACACTCACCCCTCCCCTATGCACGACCCTTCTATTACCCACACTCACCCCTCCCCTCATCCACGACCCTTCCATTACCGGCACTCATCCCACCCCTATCCACGACCCTTCCATTCCCCAGACTCACCTCCAGCCTGTCCATGACCCTTCCGTTACCCACATTCACAACCCATCCACGACCCTTCTATTACCCACACTCACCCCTCCCCTATCCACAATTTTTCCATTACACACGCTCACCCCTCCCCTAACCACGACCCTTGTATTACCCACACTCACCCCTCCACTATCCAAGACCCTTCCGTTACCCACACTCACCCCTTCCCAAACAACGACCCTTCTATTACCCACACTCACTCCTCCCATATCCACGATCCTTCCATTACCGACACTCACCCCTCCCGTATCGAAGACCCTTCCGTTACCCACACTCACCCCTCCCCTACCCAGAACCCTTCCATTAACCACACTCACCAATCTCCTACCACAAGCCTTCCATTACCCACACTCACGCCCTCCACTATCCACGACCCTTCTGTTACCCATACTCACCCCTGCCCTACCCAAAAAACCTTCCATTACCCACACTCACCTCTCGCCTATCCACGACCCTCCATTACCCACACTCACCCCTCCCCTATCTACGACCCTTCCATTACCCACACTCACACCTCCCATGTCCACGATCGTTCCATTACCCACATTCACCCCTCCTCTATCCACGACCCTTCCATTCCCACAATCACCCCTCCCCTATCCACGACCCTTCCGTTACCCACACTCACCCCTCCCCTAAGTAAGACCCTACATTACCCGCACTCACCCCTCCCCTATGCACGACCCGTCTGTTCCCAACACTCACCCCTCCCCTATGCACGACCCTTCCATTACCCACACTCACGCCTCCTGTATCCATGACCCATCCTTTACCCACACTCACCCCTCCCCTACCCAGGATACTTCCATTACCCACACTCACTCCTCCCCTACCCAGGATACTTCCATTACCCACACTCACTCCTCCCCTATATACGACCATTCCACTACCCAAACTCACACCTCCCCTATCCACGACCCGTCCGTTACCCACAATCACCCCTCCCCTATCCAAGACCCTACCGTTACCCGCACTCACACCTCCCCTATGCACGACCCGTCTGTTCCCAACACTCACCCCTCCCCTATACACGACCCTTCCGCTACCTACGCTCACCCCTGCCCTATCCACGACCATACTGTTACCCGCACATACCCCTCCCCTATCCACGACCCTCCCGTTACCAACACTCAGACCTCCCTATCCACGACCCTTCCATTAACCCACAATCACCCCTCCCCTACCCACGACCATTCCGTTACCCACACTCACCCCTCCCCTATCCACGACCCTTCCGTTACCCCGCACTTTCTCCTCCCCTATCCACGACCCTCCCGTTACCCACACTCACCCCCTCCCCTATCCACGACCCTTCCATTACCCACACTCACGCCTCCCCTATCCACGACCCTGTCGTTACATACACTCACCCCACCCCTACCCACGACCCTTGTATTACCCACAATCACCCCTGCCCTATCGAAGACCCTTCCATTACCCACACTCACCCCTCCCGTACCCACAACCCTCCATTTCCCACACTCACCTCTCGCCTATCCACGACCCTTGTATTACCCACACTCACCCCTCCCCTATCGAAGACCCCTTCCCGTTACCCACACTCACCCCTCCCCTTCCCAGGACCCTTCCAATTCCCACACGCACCAATCCCCTATCTACGACCCTTCCGTTACCCACACTCACACCTCCACTATCCACGACCCTTCCGTTACCCACACTCACCTCTCCCCTATCCATGACCCTCCCGTTACCCACACTCACCCCTCCCCTATCTACGACCCTTCCATTACCCAAACTCACGCCTCCCCTATCCACGACCCTCCCGTTACCACACTCACACCTCCCCTATCCCGACCCTTCCATTACCCCACACCACACCCCTCCCCTACCCACGACCATTCCGTTACCCACACTCACCCCTCCCCTATCCACGACCCTTCCGTTACCCGCACTTTCTCCTCCCCTATCCACGATCCTCCGTTACCCACACTCACCCCTCCCCTATCCACGACCCTCTCGTTACATACACTCACCCCCACCCCTACCCACGACCCTTGTATTATCCACACTCACCCCTCCCCTATCGAAGACACTTCCGTTACCCACACTCACCCCTCCCCTACCCAGGACCCTTCCATTTCCCACACTCACCAATCCCCTATCCACGACCCTTCCGTTACCCACACTCACACCTCCCCTATCCACGACCCTTCTGTTACCCAGGCTCACCCCTCCCGTACCCACAACCCTTCCATTTCCCACACTCACCTCTCGCCTATCCACGACCCTCCATTACACAAAATCACCCCTCCCCTATCCACGACCCTTCTGTTACCCACACTCACACCTCCACTATACACGACCCTTCCGTTACCCACACTCACCTCTCCCCTATCCACGACCCTTCCGTTACCCACACTAACCCGTCTCCTATTCACGACCCTTCCGTTACCCACACTCACCTCCCCGATCCACGACCCTTCGATTACACACACTCACCCCTCCCCTATCCACGACCCTTCCGTTACCCACACTCACCCCTCGCCTATCCACGACCCTTCCTTTACCCAGACTCACCCCTCCCCTATCCAGGACGCTTCCATTACCCACACTCACCCCTCCCCTATCCACGAACCTTCCATTACCCACACTCACCCCTCCCCTATCCACGACACTTCAATTACCCACAATCACCCCTCCCCTATCGACGATACTTCCGTTACCCACACTCACCCCTCCCTATCCATGACCCTTCCGTTACCCACACTCAACCCTCCCCAATCCAGTACCCTTCCGTTACCCACACTCAACCCTCCCCAATCCAGGACCCTTCCATTACCCACACTCACCCCTCCCCTATCCACAACCCTTCCATTAACCACACTCACCCCTCCCCAATCCATGACCCTTCCGTTTCACACAATCACGCCCCCATCCACGACCATTCAATTACCCACACTCACCACTCCCCCATCCATGACCCTTCCGTTACCCACACTCACTCCTCCCTATCCCAGACACTTCCGTTACCCACCACCCACCCCTCCCATATCCACGACCCTTCCATTACCCACACTCACCCCTCCCCTATCCACAATTTTTCCATTACACAAGCTCACCCCTCCCCTATCCACGACCCTTCCGTTACCCACACTCACGCCTCCCCTATCCACGCCCTCCCGTTACATACAATCACCCCTCCCCTAACCACGACCCTTGTATTACCCACACTCACCCCTCCACTATCAAGACCCTTCCGTTACCCACACTCACCCCTTCCCAAACCAAGACCCTTCCATTACCCACACTCACCCCTCCCCTATCCACGACCCTTCCATTCCCCAAACTCACCCCTCCCCTATCCACGACCCTTCATTACCCACACTCACCCCTCCCCTATCCACGACCCTTCCGTTACCCACACTCACCCCTCCCCTATCCACAAATTTTCCATTACACACGCTCACGCCTCCCCTATCCACGACCCTTCCGTTACCCACACTCACGCCTCCCCTAACCACGACCCTTGTATTACCCACACACACCCCTCCACTATCCAAGACCCTTCCGTTACCCACACTCACCCCTTCCCAAACCACGACCCTTCTACTACCCACACTCACCCCTCCCATATCCACGATCCTTCCATTACCTACACTCACCCCTCCCCATCCACGACCCTTCCGTTAACCACACTCACCACTCCCCTATCGAAGACCCTTCCGTTACCCACACTCACCCCTCCCCTACCCACGACCCTTGTATTACCCACACTCACCCCTCCCCTATCGAAGACCCTTCCGTTACCCACACTCACCCCTTCCCTACCCAGGACCCTTCCAATTCCCACACTCACCCCTCCCCCTATCGAAGACCCTTCCGTTACCCACACTCACCCCTCCACTATCCATGACCCTTCTGTTACCCACACTTACACCTCCGCTATCCACGACCCTTCCGTTACCCACACTCACCCCTCCCCTATCCACGACCCTTCCGTTACACACACTAACCCCTCTCCTATCCACGACCCTTCCGTTACCCACACTCACCTCCCCCCGATCCACGACCCTTCGATTACACGCACTCGCCCCTCCCTTATCCACAACCCTTCTATTGACCACACTCACCCCTCCCCTATTTGCGACCCTCCCACTACATACACTCACCCCTCCCCATCCACGACCCTCTCGTTACATACAATCACCCCTTCCTTATCCACGACCCTTCCGTTACCCACACTCAGCTCTCCCTATCCACGACCCTTCCATTACCCAAAATCACCCCTCCCCTATCCACGACCCTTCCGTTACCCACACTCACCCCTCCCCTACCCACAAACCTTCCATTACCCACACTCACCCCTCGCCTATCCACGACCCTCCATTATCGCACTCCCCCCTCCCTACCACGACCCTTCCGTTACCCACACTCACCCCTCCCTATACACGACCCATCCATTACCCACACTCACCCCTCACTTATCCACGACGCTTCCATTACCCACACTCACCCCTCATCCATGACCCTCCATTACCGACACTCACCCCACCCCTATCCACAACCCTTCCATTCCCCAGACTCACCTCTAGCCTGTCCACGACCCTTCCATTACCCACACTCCCTCCTCCTCTATCCACGACCCTTCCATTACCCAAAATCACCCCTCCCCTATCCACGACCCCTTCCGTTACCCACACTCACCCCTCCCCTACCCAGGACTCCTCCATTACCCACACTCAACCCCTCCCCTATCAACGACCCTTCCATCACCTTACAGTCACACCTCCCCTGTCTATGACCCTTCCTTTACCCACAATCACCCCTCCCCTACCCAGGACCCTACCTACGCACACTCAGCTCTCCCCTATCCACAACCCTTCCATTACCCACACTCACCCTCCCCTATCCACGACCCTTCCGTTACCCACACTCACGCCTCCCGTATCCACGACCACTTTCATTACCCACACTAACCCCTCTCCTAAGCCACGACCCTTCCGTTACCCACACTCACCTTCCCAATTAACGACCCTTCAATTACCCACAATCACCCCACCCCTATCCATGACCCTTCCATTACCCACACTCACACCCTCCCCTATCCACGACATTTCCATTACCCAGACTCACCCCTCCCCTATCCACGACCCTTCCGTTACCCACACTCACCCCTCCCCTATCCATGACCCTTCCATGACCCACACTGACCCCTCCCCTATCCACGACCCTTCCGCTACCCGCACTCACCCCTCCCCTATCCACGACCCTTCGGTTACCCACACTCACCCATCCCCTATCCACGACCCTTCCATTACCCCACACTCACACCTCCCCTATCCACGACCCTTCCGTTACCCACACTCAACCGTCCCCAATCCACGACCCTTCCATTACCCACACTCACCCCTCCCCTATCCACGACCCTTCCATTACCCACACTCACCCCTCCCCTATCCACGACCCTTCCGTTACCCACACTCACCCCTCCCCTATCCACAATTTTTCCATTACACACGCTCACCCCTCCCATATCCACGACCCTTCCGTTACCCACACTCTCACGCCTCCCCTATCCACGCCCTCCCGTTACATACACTCACCCCTCCCCTAACCACGACCCTTGCATTACCCACACTCACCCCGCCACTATCCAAGACCCTTCCGTTACCCACACTCACCCCTTCCCAAACCACGACCCTTCTATTACCCACACTCACCCCTCCCATATCCACGATCCTTCCATTACCGACACTCACCCCTCCCGTATCGAAGACCCTTCCGTTACCCACACTCACCCCTCCCTACCCAGAACCCTTCCACAACCCACACTCACCAATCTCCTACCAACGAGCCTTCCGTTACCCACACTCACCCCTCCACTATACACGACCCTTCTGTTACCCATACTCACCCCTGCCCTACCCAAAAAACCTTCCATTACCCACACTCACGTCTCGCCTATCCACGACCCACCATTACCCACACTCACCCCTCCCCTATCTACGACCCTTCCATTACCCACACTCACCCCCTCCCCTATCTACGATCGTTCCATTACCCACAATCACCCCTCCACTATCCAAGACCCTTCCGTTACCCACACTCACCCCTTCCCAAACCGCGACCCTTCTATTACCCACACTCACCCCTCCCATATCCACGACCCTTGTATTACCCACACTCACCCCTCCCCTACCCAGGACCCTTCCAATTCCCACACTCACCCCTCCCCTATCCACAACCCTTCCGTTACCCGCACTTTCTCCTCCCTATCCACAACACTCCCGTTACCCACACTCACACCTCCCCCATCCACGACCCTTCCATTACCCACACTCACGCCTCCCCTATCCACGACCCTGTCATTACATACACTCACCCCACCCCTACCCACGACCCTTGTATTACCTACACTCACCCCTCCCCTATCGAAGACCCTTCCGTTACCCACACTCACCCCTCTCCTACCCAGGACCCTTCCATTTCCCACACTCACCAATCCCCTATCCACGACCCTTCCGTTACCCAGGCTCACCCCTCCCGTACCCACAACCCTTCCATTTCCACACTCACCTCCCCCGATCCACGACCCTTCGAGTACACACACTCGCCCCTTCCCCTATCCACTACTCTTTTGTTGCCCACACTCACCCCACCCCTATCCACAACCCTTCTATTGACCACACTCACCCCTCCCCTATCCACGACCCTTCCATTCCCCACACTCACCCCTCCCCTATCCACGACCCTTCCATTACCCACACTCACCCCTCCCCTATCCACGACCCTTCCTTTACCCAGACTCACCCCTCCCCTATCCAGGACGCTTCCATTACCCACACAAACCCCTATCCTATCCACAACCCTTCCATTCCCCACACTCACCCGTCCCCTATCCACGACCCTTCCGTTACCCACAATCACCTTCCCAATCCACGACCCTTCAATTACCCACAATCATCCCTCCCCTATTCATGACCCTTCCATTACCTACACTCACCCCTCCCCTATCCACGACATTTCCATTACCCAGACTCACCCCTCCCCTATCCCACGACTCTTCCGTTACCCACACTCACCCCTCCCCTATCCACGACCCTTCCGTTACCCACACTCACCCCTCCCATATCCACGACCCTTCCATTACCCACACTCACCCCCTCCCCTATCCACGACACTTCCATTACTCACACTAACCCCTATCTTATCCACGACCCTTCCGTTACCCACACTCACCTTCCCAATCCACGACCCTTCCATTACCGACACTCACCCCACCCCTATCCACGACCCTTCCGTTACCCACACTCACCCCTCCCCTATCCACGACCCTTCCGTTACCCACACTCACCCCTCCCCTATCCATGACCCTTCCATGACCCACACTGACTCCTCCCCTATCCACGACCCTTCCGCTACCCACACTCACCCCTCCCCTATCCACGATCTTTCCATTACCGACACTCACCCCTCCCTTATCGAAGACCCTTCCGTTACCCACACTCACTCCTCCCCTATCCACGACCCTCTCGTTACATACACTCACCCCACCCCTACCCACGACCCTTGTATTACCCACACTCACCCCTCCCCTATCGAAGACCCTTCCGTTACCCACACTCACCCCTCCCCTACCCAGGACCCTTCCAATTCCCACACTCACCCCTCCCCTATCGAAGACCCCTTCCGTTACCCACACTCACTCCTCCCCTATCCACGACCCTTCCGATACCCCGCACTTTCTCCTCTCCTATCGACGACACTCCCGTTACCCACACTCACCCCCTCCCCTATCCACGACCCTTCCATTACCCACACTCACGCCTCCCCTATCCACGACCCTCTCGTTACATACACTCACCCCCACCCCTACCCACGACCCTTGTATTACCCACACTCACCCCTCCCTATCGAAGACCCTTCCGTTACCCACACTCACCCCTCCCCTACCCAGGACCCTTCCATTTTCCCACACTCACCAATCCCCTATCCACGACCCTTCCGTTACCCACACTCACACCTCCCCTATCCACGACCCGTCTGTTACCCAGGCTCACCCCTCCTGTACCCACAACCCTTCCATTTCCCACACTCACCTCCTCGCCTATCCACGACCCTCCATTACCCACACTAACCCCTCTCCTATCCACGACCCTTCCGTTACCTACACTCACCTCCCCCGATCCACGACACTTCGATTACACACACTCGCCCCTCCTCTATCCACGACCCTTTTGTTGCCCACACTCACCCCACCGCTATCCACAACACTTCTATTGACCCACACTCACCCCTCCCCTATCACGACCCTTCCATTCCCCACACTCATCCCTCCCCTATCCACGACCCTTCCATTACCCACACTCACCCCTCCCCTATCCACGACCCTTCCTTTACCCAGACTCACCCTTCCCCTATCCAGGATGCTTCCATTACCCACACAAACCCCTATCCTATCCACGACCCTTCCATTCCCCACACTCACCCCTCCCCTATCCACGACCCTTCCGTTACCCACACTCACCTTCCCATCCACGACCCTTCCGTTACCCGCACTCACCCCTCCCCTATCCACGACACTTCCATTACCCACACTCACCCCTCCCCTATCCACGACACTTCCATTACCCACACTCACCCTCCCCTATCGACGACACTTCCGTTACCCACACTCACCCCTCACCTATCCACGACCCTTCCGTTACCCACACTCAACCCTCCCCCAATCCAGGACCCTTCCGTTACCCACACTCAACCCTCCCCAATCCAGGACCCTTCCGTTTCACACAATCGCCCCCCCATCCACGACCATTGAATTACCCACACTCACCCCTCCCCTATCCACGACCCTTCCGTTACCCACACTCACTCCTCCCCTATCCCAGACCCTTCCGTTACCCACACCCACCCCTCCCCTATCCACGACCCTTCCATTACCCACACTCACCCTCCCCTATCCACGACCCTTCCATTACCCACACTCACCCCTCCCCTATCCACAATTTTTCCATTACACACGCTCACCCCTCCCATATCCACGACCCTTCCGTTACCCATTACTCCACGCCTCCCCTATCCACGTCCTCCCGTTACATACACTCACCCCTCCCCTAACCACGACCCTTGTATTACCCACACTCACCCCTCCACTATCCAAGACCCTTCCGTTACCCACACTCACCCCTTCCCAAACCATGACCCTTCTATTACCCACACTCACCCCTCCCATATCCACGATCCTTCCCCGACACTCAGCCCTCCCGTATCGAAGACCCTTCCGTTACCCACACTCACCCCTCCCCTACCCAGAACCCTTCCACTACCCACACTCACCAATCCCCTACCCACGAGCCTTCCGTTACCCACACTCACCCCTCCACTGTACATGACCCTTCTGTTACCCATACTCACCCCTGCCCTACCCAAAAAACCTTCCATTACCCACACTCACCTCTCGCCTATCCACGACCCACCATTACCCACACTCACCCCTCCCCTATCTACGACCCTTCCATTACCCACACTCACACCTCCAATGTCCACGATCGTTCCATTACCCACACTCACCCCTCCACTATCCAAGACCCTTCCGATACCCACACTCACCCCTTCCCAAACCGCGACCCTTCTATTACCCACACTCACCCCTCCCATATCCACGATCCTTCCATTACCGACACTCACCCCTCCCGTATCGAAGACCCTTCCGTTACCCACACTCACCCCTCCCCTACCCAGGACCCTTCCAATTCCCACACTCACCCCTCCCCTATCGAAGACCCTTCCGTTACCCACACTCACGCCTCCCCTGTCCACGACTCTCTCGTTACAAACACTCACCCCACCCCTACCCACGACCCTTGTATTACCCACACTCACCCCTCCCCTATCGAAGACCCTTCCGTTACCCACACTCACCCCTCCCCTATCCACGACCCTTCCATTACCCACACTCACCTCTCGCCTATCCACGACCCTCCATTACCCACACTAACCCCTCTCCTATCCACGACCCTTCCGTTACCTACACTCACCTCCCCCGATCCACGACCCTTCGATTACACACACTCGCCCCTCCCCTATCCACGACACTTTTGTTGCCCACACTCACCCCACCCCTATCCACAACCCTTCTATTGACCACACTCACCCCTCCCCTATCCACGACCCTTCCATTCCCCACACTCACCCCTCCGCTATCCACGACCCTTCCATTACCCACACTCACCACTCCCCTATCCACGACCCTTCCTTTACCCAGACTCACCCCCCCCCATCCAGGATGCTTCCATTACCCACACAAACCCCTATCCTATCCACGACCCTTCCATTCCCCACACTCACCCCTCCCCTATCCACGACCCTTCCGTTACCCACACTCACCCCTCCCATATCCACGACCCTTCCATTACCCACACTAACCCCTCTCCTATCCACGACCCTTCCATTACCCACACTCACCCTCCCCTATCCAGGACCCTTCTATTCCCCACACTGACCCCTCCCCTATCCACGACGCTTCCGCTACCCACACTCACCTTCCCATCCACGACCCTTCCATTACCCACACTCACCCCTCCCCTATCCACGACCCTTCCGTTACCCACACTCACCCCTCCCATATCCACGACCCTTCCATTACCCACACTCACCCCCTCCCCTATCCACGACACTTCCATTACCCACACTAACCCCTATCTTATCCACGACCCTTCCGTTACCCACACTCACCTTCCCAATCCACGACCCTTCCATTACCGACACTCACCCCACCCCTATCCACGACCCTTCCGTTACCCACACTAACCCCTCCCCTATCCACGACCCTTCCGTTACCCACACTCACCCCTCCCCTATCCATGACCCTTCCATGACCCACACTGACTCCTCCCCTATCCACGACCCTTCCGCTACCCACACTCACCCCTCCCCTATCCACGACCCTTCCGTTACCCACACTCACCATCCCATCCACGACGCTTCCGTTACCCACGCTCACGCCTCCCATATCCACGACACTTCCATTACCCACACTCACGCCTCCCCTATCCACACCCTCCCGTTACATACACTCACCCCTCCCTAACCACGACCCTTGTATTACCCACACTCACCCCTCCACTATCCAAGACCCTTCCGTTACCCACACTCACCCCTTCCCAAACCACGATCCTTCTATTACCCACACTTACCCCTCCCATATCCACGATCCTTCAATTACCCACACTCACACCTCCCATGTCCACGATCGTTCCATTACCCACACTCACCCCTCCACTATCCAAGACCCTTCCGTTACCCACACGCACACCTTCCCAAACCGCGACCCTTCTATTACACACACTCACCCCTCCCATATCCACGATCTTTCCATTACCGACACTCACCCCTCCCTTATCGAAGACCCTTCCGTTACCCACACTCACCCCTCCCCTATCCACGACCCTCTCGTTACATACACTCACCCCACCCCTACCCACGACCCTTGTATTACCCACACTCACCCCTCCCCTATCGAAGACCCTTCCGTTACCCACACTCACCCCTCCCCTACCCAGGACCCTTCCAATTCCCACACTCACCCCTCCCCTATCGAAGACCCTTCCGTTACCCACACTCACTCCTCCCCTATCCACGACCCTTCCGATACCCCGCACTTTCTCCTCTCCTATCGACGACACTCCCGTTACCCACACTCACACCTCCCCTATCCACGACCCTTCCATTACCCACGCTCACGCCTCCCCTATCCACGACCCTGTCATTACATACACTCACCCCACCCCTACCCACGACCCTTGTATTACCTACACTCACCCCTCCCCTATCGAAGACCCTTCCGTTACCCACACTCACCCCTCTCCTACCCAGGACCCTTCCATTTCCCACACTCACCAATCCCCTATCCACGACCCTTCCGTTACCCAGGCTCACCCCTCCCGTACCCACAACCCTTCCATTTCCCACACTCACCTCCCCCGATCCACGACCCTTCGATTACACACACTCGCCCCTTCCCCTATCCACTACTCTTTTGTTGCCCACACTCACCCCACCCCTATCCACAACCCTTCTATTGACCACACTCACCCCTCCCCTATCCACGACCCTTCCATTCCCCACACTCACCCCTCCCCTATCCACGACCCTTCCATTACCCACACTCACCCCTCCCCTATCCACGACCCTTCCTTTACCCAGACTCACCCCTCCCCTATCCAGGACGCTTCCATTACCCACACAAACCCCTATCCTATCCACAACCCTTCCATTCCCCACACTCACCCGTCCCCTATCCACGACCCTTCCGTTACCCACAATCACCTTCCCAATCCACGACCCTTCAATTACCCACAATCATCCCTCCCCTATTCATGACCCTTCCATTACCTACACTCACCCCTCCCCTATCCACGACATTTCCATTACCCAGACTCACCCCTCCCCTATCCACGACTCTTCCGTTACCCACACTCACCCCTCCCCTATCCACGACCCTTCCGTTACCCACACTCACCCCTCCCATATCCACGACCCTTCCATTACCCACACTCACCCCCTCCCCTATCCACGACACTTCCATTACCCACACTAACCCCTATCTTATCCACGACCCTTCCGTTACCCACACTCACCTTCCCAATCCACGACCCTTCCATTACCGACACTCACCCCACCCCTATCCACGACCCTTCCGTTACCCACACTCACCCCTCCCCTATCCACGACCCTTCCGTTACCCACACTCACCCCTCCCCTATCCATGACCCTTCCATGACCCACACTGACTCCTCCCCTATCCACGACCCTTCCGCTACCCACATTCACCCCTCCCCTATCCACGACCCTTCCGTTACCCACACTCACCTTCCCATCCACGACCCTTCCGTTACCCACGCTCACGCCTCCCATATCCACGACACTTCCATTACCCACACTCACGCCTCCCCTATCCACACCCTCCCGTTACATACACTCACCCCTCCCCTAACCACGACCCTTGTATTACCCACACTCACCCCTCCACTATCCAAGACCCTTCCGTTACCCACACTCACCCCTTCCCAAACCACGACCCTTCTATTACCCACACTTACCCCTCCCATATCCACGATCCTTCAATTACCCACACTCACACCTCCCATGTCCACGATCGTTCCATTACCCACACTCACCCCTCCACTATCCAAGACCCTTCCGTTACCCACACGCACACCTTCCCAAACCGCGACCCTTCTATTACACACACTCACCCCTCCCATATCCATGATCTTTCCATTACCGACACTCACCCCTCCCTTATCGAAGACCCTTCCGTTACCCACACTCACTCCTCCCCTATCCACGACCCTCTCGTTACATACACTCACCCCACCCCTACCCACGACCCTTGTATTACCCACACTCACCCCTCCCCTATCGAAGACCCTTCCGTTACCCACACTCACCCCTCCCCTACCCAGGACCCTTCCAATTCCCACACTCACCCCTCCCCTATCGAAGACCTTTCCGTTACCCACACTCACTCCTCCCCTATCCACGACCCTTCCGATACCCCGCACTTTCTCCTCTCCTATCGACGACACTCCCGTTACCCACACTCACCCCTCCCCTATCCACGACCCTTCCATTACCCACACTCACGCCTCCCCTATCCACGACCCTCTCGTTACATACACTCACCCCACCCCTACCCACGACCCTTGTATTACCCACACTCACCCCTCCCCTATCGAAGACCCTTCCGTTACCCACACTCACCCCTCCCCTACCCAGGACCCTTCCATTTCCCACACTCACCAATTCCCTATCCACGACCCTTCCGTTACCCACACTCACACCTCCCCTATCCACGACCCGTCTGTTACCCAGGCTCACCCCTCCTGTACCCACAACCCTTCCATTTCCCACACTCACCTCTCGCCTATCCACGACCCTCCATTACCCACACTAACCCCTCTCCTATCCACGACCCTTCCGTTACCTACACTCACCTCCCCCGATCCACGACCCTTCGATTACACACACTCGCCCCTCCTCTATCCACGACCCTTTTGTTGCCCACACTCACCCCACCGCTATCCACAACACTTCTATTGACCACACTCACCCCTCCCCTATCCACGACCCTTCCATTCCCCACACTCATCCCTCCCCTATCCACGACCCTTCCATTACCCACACTCACCCCTCCCCTATCCACGACCCTTCCTTTACCCAGACTCACCCTTCCCCTATCCAGGATGCTTCCATTACCCACACAAACCCCTATCCTATCCACGACCCTTCCATTCCCCACACTCACCCCTCCCCTATCCACGACCCTTCCGTTACCCACACTCACCTTCCCATCCACGACCCTTCCGTTACCCGCACTCACCCCTCCCCTATCCACGACACTTCCATTACCCACACTCACCCCTCCCCTATCCACGACCCTTCCGTTACCCACACTCACCCCTCCCCTATCCACGACCCTTCCGTTACCCACACTCACCCCTCCCCTATCCATGACCCTTCCATGACCCACACTGACTCCTCCCCTATCCACGACCCTTCCGCTACCCACATTCACCCCTCCCCTATCCACGACCCTTCCGTTACCCACACTCACCTTCCCATCCACGACCCTTCCGTTACCCACGCTCACGCCTCCCATATCCACGACACTTCCATTACCCACACTCACGCCTCCCCTATCCACACCCTCCCGTTACATACACTCACCCCTCCCCTAACCACGACCCTTGTATTACCCACACTCACCCCTCCACTATCCAAGACCCTTCCGTTACCCACACTCACCCCTTCCCAAACCACGACCCTTCTATTACCCACACTTACCCCTCCCATATCCACGATCCTTCAATTACCCACACTCACACCTCCCATGTCCACGATCGTTCCATTACCCACACTCACCCCTCCACTATCCAAGACCCTTCCGTTACCCACACGCACACCTTCCCAAACCGCGACCCTTCTATTACACACACTCACCCCTCCCATATCCATGATCTTTCCATTACCGACACTCACCCCTCCCTTATCGAAGACCCTTCCGTTACCCACACTCACTCCTCCCCTATCCACGACCCTCTCGTTACATACACTCACCCCACCCCTACCCACGACCCTTGTATTACCCACACTCACCCCTCCCCTATCGAAGACCCTTCCGTTACCCACACTCACCCCTCCCCTACCCAGGACCCTTCCAATTCCCACACTCACCCCTCCCCTATCGAAGACCTTTCCGTTACCCACACTCACTCCTCCCCTATCCACGACCCTTCCGATACCCCGCACTTTCTCCTCTCCTATCGACGACACTCCCGTTACCCACACTCACCCCTCCCCTATCCACGACCCTTCCATTACCCACACTCACGCCTCCCCTATCCACGACCCTCTCGTTACATACACTCACCCCACCCCTACCCACGACCCTTGTATTACCCACACTCACCCCTCCCCTATCGAAGACCCTTCCGTTACCCACACTCACCCCTCCCCTACCCAGGACCCTTCCATTTCCCACACTCACCAATTCCCTATCCACGACCCTTCCGTTACCCACACTCACACCTCCCCTATCCACGACCCGTCTGTTACCCAGGCTCACCCCTCCTGTACCCACAACCCTTCCATTTCCCACACTCACCTCTCGCCTATCCACGACCCTCCATTACCCACACTAACCCCTCTCCTATCCACGACCCTTCCGTTACCTACACTCACCTCCCCCGATCCACGACCCTTCGATTACACACACTCGCCCCTCCTCTATCCACGACCCTTTTGTTGCCCACACTCACCCCACCGCTATCCACAACACTTCTATTGACCACACTCACCCCTCCCCTATCCACGACCCTTCCATTCCCCACACTCATCCCTCCCCTATCCACGACCCTTCCATTACCCACACTCACCCCTCCCCTATCCACGACCCTTCCTTTACCCAGACTCACCCTTCCCCTATCCAGGATGCTTCCATTACCCACACAAACCCCTATCCTATCCACGACCCTTCCATTCCCCACACTCACCCCTCCCCTATCCACGACCCTTCCGTTACCCACACTCACCTTCCCATCCACGACCCTTCCGTTACCCGCACTCACCCCTCCCCTATCCACGACACTTCCATTACCCACACTCACCCCTCCCCTATCCACGACACTTCCATTACCCACACTCACCCCTCCCCTATCGACGACACTTCCGTTACCCACACTCACCCCTCACCTATCCACGACCCTTCCGTTACCCACACTCAACCCTCCCCAATCCAGGACCCTTCCGTTTCACACAATCGCCCCCCCATCCACGACCATTGAATTACCCACACTCACCCCTCCCCTATCCACGACCCTTCCGTTACCCACACTCACTCCTCCCCTATCCCAGACCCTTCCGTTACCCACACCCACCCCTCCCCTATCCACGACCCTTCCATTACCCACACTCACCCCTCCCCTATCCACGACCCTTCCATTACCCACACTCACCCCTCCCCTATCCACAATTTTTCCATTACACACGCTCACCCCTCCCATATCCACGACCCTTCCGTTACCCATACTCACGCCTCCCCTATCCACGTCCTCCCGTTACATACACTCACCCCTCCCCTAACCACGACCCTTGTATTACCCACACTCACCCCTCCACTATCCAAGACCCTTCCGTTACCCACACTCACCCCTTCCCAAACCATGACCCTTCTATTACCCACACTCACCCCTCCCATATCCACGATCCTTCCATTACCGACACTCAGCCCTCCCGTATCGAAGACCCTTCCGTTACCCACACTCACCCCTCCCCTACCCAGAACCCTTCCACTACCCACACTCACCAATCCCCTACCCACGAGCCTTCCGTTACCCACACTCACCCCTCCACTGTACATGACCCTTCTGTTACCCATACTCACCCCTGCCCTACCCAAAAAACCTTCCATTACCCACACTCACCTCTCGCCTATCCACGACCCACCATTACCCACACTCACCCCTCCCCTATCTACGACCCTTCCATTACCCACACTCACACCTCCAATGTCCACGATCGTTCCATTACCCACACTCACCCCTCCACTATCCAAGACCCTTCCGATACCCACACTCACCCCTTCCCAAACCGCGACCCTTCTATTACCCACACTCACCCCTCCCATATCCACGATCCTTCCATTACCGACACTCACCCCTCCCGTATCGAAGACCCTTCCGTTACCCACACTCACCCCTCCCCTACCCAGGACCCTTCCAATTCCCACACTCACCCCTCCCCTATCGAAGACCCTTCCGTTACCCACACTCACGCCTCCCCTGTCCACGACTCTCTCGTTACAAACACTCACCCCACCCCTACCCACGACCCTTGTATTACCCACACTCACCCCTCCCCTATCGAAGACCCTTCCGTTACCCACACTCACCCCTCCCCTATCCACGACCCTTCCATTACCCACACTCACCTCTCGCCTATCCACGACCCTCCATTACCCACACTAACCCCTCTCCTATCCACGACCCTTCCGTTACCTACACTCACCTCCCCCGATCCACGACCCTTCGATTACACACACTCGCCCCTCCCCTATCCACGACACTTTTGTTGCCCACACTCACCCCACCCCTATCCACAACCCTTCTATTGACCACACTCACCCCTCCCCTATCCACGACCCTTCCATTCCCCACACTCACCCCTCCGCTATCCACGACCCTTCCATTACCCACACTCACCACTCCCCTATCCACGACCCTTCCTTTACCCCAGACTCACCCCCCCCCATCCAGGATGCTTCCATTACCCACACAAACCCCTATCCTATCCACGACCCTTCCATTCCCCACACTCACCCCTCCCCTATCCACGACCCTTCCGTTACCCACACTCACCCCTCCCATATCCACGACCCTTCCATTACCCACACTAACCCCTCTCCTATCCACGACCCTTCCATTACCCACACTCACCCCCTCCCCTATCCACGACCCTTCTATTCCCCACACTGACCCCTCCCCTATCCACGACGCTTCCGCTACCCACACTCACCTTCCCATCCACGACCCTTCCGTTACCCGCACTCACCCCTCCCCTATCCACGACACTTCCGTTACCCACACTCACCCCTCCCATATCCACGACCCTTCCATTACCCACACTCACCCCCTCCCCTATCCACGACACTTCCATTACCCACACTAACCCCTATCTTATCCACGACCCTTCCGTTACCCACACTCACCTTCCCAATCCACGACCCTTCCATTACCGACACTCACCCCACCCCTATCCACGACCCTTCCGTTACCCACACTAACCCCTCCCCTATCCACGACCCTTCCGTTACCCACACTCACCCCTCCCCTATCCATGACCCTTCCATGACCCACACTGACTCCTCCCCTATCCACGACCCTTCCGCTACCCACACTCACCCCTCCCCTATCCACGACCCTTCCGTTACCCACACTCACCTTCCCATCCACGACGCTTCCGTTACCCACGCTCACGCCTCCCATATCCACGACACTTCCATTACCCACACTCACGCCTCCCCTATCCACACCCTCCCGTTACATACACTCACCCCTCCCCTAACCACGACCCTTGTATTACCCACACTCACCCCTCCACTATCCAAGACCCTTCCGTTACCCACACTCACCCCCTTCCCAAACCACGATCCTTCTATTACCCACACTTACCCCTCCCATATCCACGATCCTTCAATTACCCACACTCACACCTCCCATGTCCACGATCGTTCCATTACCCACACTCACCCCTCCACTATCCAAGACCCTTCCGTTACCCACACGCACACCTTCCCAAACCGCGACCCTTCTATTACACACACTCACCCCTCCCATATCCACGATCTTTCCATTACCGACACTCACCCCTCCCTTATCGAAGACCCTTCCGTTACCCACACTCACCCCTCCCCTATCCACGACCCTCTCGTTTCATACACTCACCCCACCCCTACCCACGACCCTTGTATTACCCACACTCACCCCTCCCCTATCGAAGACCCTTCCGTTACCCACACTCACCCCTCCCCTACCCAGGACCCTTCCAATTCCCACACTCACCCCTCCCCTATCGAAGACCCTTCCGTTACCCACACTCACTCCTCCCCTATCCACGACCCTTCCGATACCCCGCACTTTCTCCTCTCCTATCGACGACACTCCCGTTACCCACACTCACACCTCCCCTATCCACGACCCTTCCATTACCCACACTCACGCCTCCCCTATCCACGACCCTGTCATTACATACACTCACCCCACCCCTACCCACGACCCTTGTATTACCTACACTCACCCCTCCCCTATCGAAGACCCTTCCGTTACCCACACTCACCCCTCTCCTACCCAGGACCCTTCCATTTCCCACACTCACCAATCCCCTATCCACGACCCTTCCGTTACCCAGGCTCACCCCTCCCGTACCCACAACCCTTCCATTTCCCACACTCACCTCCCCCGATCCACGACCCTTCGATTACACACACTCGCCCCTTCCCCTATCCACTACTCTTTTGTTGCCCACACTCACCCCACCCCTATCCACAACCCTTCTATTGACCACACTCACCCCTCCCCTATCCACGACCCTTCCATTCCCCACACTCACCCCTCCCCTATCCACGACCCTTCCATTACCCACACTCACCCCTCCCCTATCCACGACCCTTCCTTTACCCAGACTCACCCCTCCCCTATCCAGGACGCTTCCATTACCCACACAAACCCCTATCCTATCCACAACCCTTCCATTCCCCACACTCACCCGTCCCCTATCCACGACCCTTCCGTTACCCACAATCACCTTCCCAATCCACGACCCTTCAATTACCCACAATCATCCCTCCCCTATTCATGACCCTTCCATTACCTACACTCACCCCTCCCCTATCCACGACATTTCCATTACCCAGACTCACCCCTCCCCTATCCACGACTCTTCCGTTACCCACACTCACCCCTCCCCTATCCACGACCCTTCCGTTACCCACACTCACCCCTCCCATATCCACGACCCTTCCATTACCCACACTCACTCCCTCCCCTATCCACGACACTTCCATTACCCACACTAACCCCTATCTTATCCACGACCCTTCCGTTACCCACACTCACCTTCCCAATCCACGACCCTTCCATTACCGACACTCACCCCACCCCTATCCACGACCCTTCCGTTACCCACACTCACCCCTCCCCTATCCACGACCCTTCCGTTACCCACACTCACCCCTCCCCTATCCATGACCCTTCCATGACCCACACTGACTCCTCCCCTATCCACGACCCTTCCGCTACCCACATTCACCCCTCCCCTATCCACGACCCTTCCGTTACCCACACTCACCTTCCCATCCACGACCCTTCCGTTACCCACGCTCACGCCTCCCATATCCACGACACTTCCATTACCCACACTCACGCCTCCCCTATCCACACCCTCCCGTTACATACACTCACCCCTCCCCTAACCACGACCCTTGTATTACCCACACTCACCCCTCCACTATCCAAGACCCTTCCGTTACCCACACTCACCCCTTCCCAAACCACGACCCTTCTATTACCCACACTTACCCCTCCCATATCCACGATCCTTCAATTACCCACACTCACACCTCCCATGTCCACGATCGTTCCATTACCCACACTCACCCCTCCACTATCCAAGACCCTTCCGTTACCCACACGCACACCTTCCCAAACCGCGACCCTTCTATTACACACACTCACCCCTCCCATATCCACGATCTTTCCATTACCGACACTCACCCCTCCCTTATCGAAGACCCTTCCGTTACCCACACTCACTCCTCCCCTATCCACGACCCTCTCGTTACCCACACTCACACCTCCAATGTCCACGATCGTTCCATTACCCACACTCACCCCTCCACTATCCAAGACCCTTCCGATACCCACACTCACCCCTTCCCAAACCGCGACCCTTCTATTACCCACACTCACCCCTCCCATATCCACGATCCTTCCATTACCGACACTCACCCCTCCCGTATCGAAGACCCTTCCGTTACCCACACTCACCCCTCCCCTACCCAGGACCCTTCCAATTCCCACACTCACCCCTCCCCTATCGAAGACCCTTCCGTTACCCACACTCACGCCTCCCCTGTCCACGACTCTCTCGTTACAAACACTCACCCCACCCCTACCCACGACCCTTGTATTACCCACACTCACCCCTCCCCTATCGAAGACCCTTCCGTTACCCACACTCACCCCTCCCCTATCCACGACCCTTCCATTACCCACACTCACCTCTCGCCTATCCACGACCCTCCATTACCCACACTAACCCCTCTCCTATCCACGACCCTTCCGTTACCTACACTCACCTCCCCCGATCCACGACCCTTCGATTACACACACTCGCCCCTCCCCTATCCACGACACTTTTGTTGCCCACACTCACCCCACCCCTATCCACAACCCTTCTATTGACCACACTCACCCCTCCCCTATCCACGACCCTTCCATTCCCCACACTCACCCCTCCGCTATCCACGACCCTTCCATTACCCACACTCACCACTCCCCTATCCACGACCCTTCCTTTACCCAGACTCACCCCCCCCCATCCAGGATGCTTCCATTACCCACACAAACCCCTATCCTATCCACGACCCTTCCATTCCCCACACTCACCCCTCCCCTATCCACGACCCTTCCGTTACCCACACTCACCCCTCCCATATCCACGACCCTTCCATTACCCACACTAACCCCTCTCCTATCCACGACCCTTCCATTACCCACACTCACCCCTCCCCTATCCACGACCCTTCTATTCCCCACACTGACCCCTCCCCTATCCACGACGCTTCCGCTACCCACACTCACCTTCCCATCCACGACCCTTCCGTTACCCGCACTCACCCCTCCCCTATCCACGACACTTCCGTTACCCACACTCACCCCTCCCATATCCACGACCCTTCCATTACCCACACTCACCCCCTCCCCTATCCACGACACTTCCATTACCCACACTAACCCCTATCTTATCCACGACCCTTCCGTTACCCACACTCACCTTCCCAATCCACGACCCTTCCATTACCGACACTCACCCCACCCCTATCCACGACCCTTCCGTTACCCACACTAACCCCTCCCCTATCCACGACCCTTCCGTTACCCACACTCACCCCTCCCCTATCCATGACCCTTCCATGACCCACACTGACTCCTCCCCTATCCACGACCCTTCCGCTACCCACACTCACCCCTCCCCTATCCACGACCCTTCCGTTACCCACACTCACCTTCCCATCCACGACGCTTCCGTTACCCACGCTCACGCCTCCCATATCCACGACACTTCCATTACCCACACTCACGCCTCCCCTATCCACACCCTCCCGTTACATACACTCACCCCTCCCCTAACCACGACCCTTGTATTACCCACACTCACCCCTCCACTATCCAAGACCCTTCCGTTACCCACACTCACCCCTTCCCAAACCACGATCCTTCTATTACCCACACTTACCCCTCCCATATCCACGATCCTTCAATTACCCACACTCACACCTCCCATGTCCACGATCGTTCCATTACCCACACTCACCCCTCCACTATCCAAGACCCTTCCGTTACCCACACGCACACCTTCCCAAACCGCGACCCTTCTATTACACACACTCACCCCTCCCATATCCACGATCTTTCCATTACCGACACTCACCCCTCCCTTATCGAAGACCCTTCCGTTACCCACACTCACCCCTCCCCTATCCACGACCCTCTCGTTTCATACACTCACCCCACCCCTACCCACGACCCTTGTATTACCCACACTCACCCCTCCCCTATCGAAGACCCTTCCGTTACCCACACTCACCCCTCCCCTACCCAGGACCCTTCCAATTCCCACACTCACCCCTCCCCTATCGAAGACCCTTCCGTTACCCACACTCACTCCTCCCCTATCCACGACCCTTCCGATACCCCGCACTTTCTCCTCTCCTATCGACGACACTCCCGTTACCCACACTCACACCTCCCCTATCCACGACCCTTCCATTACCCACACTCACGCCTCCCCTATCCACGACCCTGTCATTACATACACTCACCCCACCCCTACCCACGACCCTTGTATTACCTACACTCACCCCTCCCCTATCGAAGACCCTTCCGTTACCCACACTCACCCCTCTCCTACCCAGGACCCTTCCATTTCCCACACTCACCAATCCCCTATCCACGACCCTTCCGTTACCCAGGCTCACCCCTCCCGTACCCACAACCCTTCCATTTCCCACACTCACCTCCCCCGATCCACGACCCTTCGATTACACACACTCGCCCCTTCCCCTATCCACTACTCTTTTGTTGCCCACACTCACCCCACCCCTATCCACAACCCTTCTATTGACCACACTCACCCCTCCCCTATCCACGACCCTTCCATTCCCCACACTCACCCCTCCCCTA
>NW_027276870.1:0-34281 GCF_030028105.1 Mobula birostris | reverse complement strand
TATGAGAGGTGCACGAGAACACAGCAATAGAGGGGATGCTATGAGAGGTGTGCGATAACACAGCAAAAAAGGGGAAGGTATGAGAAGTGTGCGAAAACACAGCGATATATGGCGAACTATGGGAGGTGCGTGAAAACAGGGCAATATAGGGGTACGTATGAGAGGTGCATGAAAAGGCAGTGATAAGCGGGAAGCTAGGAGAGGTGCGCGAAAACATATCGAAAAAGGGGAAGCTACTAGAGGTGCGTGAAAAAACTTTGATATAGTGGAAGGTATGAGAGGTGTGCGAAAACACAACGATACAGGGGAAGGTATGAGAGGTGCGCAAAACCACAGCGATATATGGGAGGCTCTGAGAGTTGCGCGAAAGCACGGCGATATCGGAGTAGGTATGAGAGGTGCACGAAAACACAGTCATATAGGGGAAGGTATGAGAGGTGCGTGAGAACATGGCGATATAGGCAAAGCTATCAGAGGTGAGCAGAAACACAGCGATAGAGGGGAAGGTTATTAGAGGTGCGCAAAAACACGATATAGGGGAAGTTATGCGAGGTGCGTGAAAACACAGCGATATAGGGGAAGCTATGGGAGGTGCGTGAAAGCATGGCGATATATGGAAAAGGTATGAAAGGTATATGGCAAACTATGGGAGGTGCGTGAAAACAGGGTGATATAGGGGTAGGTATGAGAGGTGCATGAAAAGACAGTGATAAGCGGGAAGCTATCAGAGGTGCGTGAAAACACATCGATATAGTGGAAGGTATGAGAAGTGTGCGAAAACACAACCATATAGGGGAAGGTATGAGAGGTGCGTGAAAAAACAGCGATATAGGGGAAGCTATGGGAGGTGCCCGAAAACACATCAATATAGGCAAAGCTATGAGAGGTGCGCGAAAGCACAGCGGTATAGTGGAAGGTATGAGAAATGCGCGAAAATACAGTGATATAGGGGAAGATATAGGAGATGCATGAAACCACGGCGATATAGGGGAAGGTATGAGAGATGAGCCAAAACTCAGCTAAAAAGGGAAAATTATGAGAGGTGCCCGAAACCACATCAATATAGGCGAAGCTACCAGAGGTGCGCAAAAACACAGCGATATAGTGGAAAGTATGATAGGTGCGCGAAAAAACAACGATATATGGGAAGCTATAGGAGGAGTGTGAAAACACAGCGATACAGGGGTAGGTATGAGAGGTGCATGAAAAGACAGAGATAAGTGGGAAGCTATGAGAGGTGCGCGAAAACACAGCAATATAGGGGAAGCTACCAGAGGTGCGTGAAAAAACATCGATATAGTGGAAGGTATGAGAGGTGTGGGAAAACACAGCAATATAGGGGAAGCTATGGGAGGTGCATGAAAGCACAGCGATATAGGGGAATGTATGTGAGGTGCGTTAGAACACTGCGATACAGGGGAAGGTATGAGAGGTGCGCGAAAACACAGTGATATAGGGAAAGATATAGGAGATGCGCGAAAACACGGCGATATAAGAGAAGGTATGAGAGATGCGCAAAAACTCAGCTAAAAAGGGGAAGTTATGAGAGGTGCGCGAAGAAATGGCAATATAGGCAAAGCTGTGAGAGATGAGCAAAAACACAGCAATATAGGGGAAGGTATGAGAGGTGCACGAAAACACAATGATATAGGGGAATCTAGGCGAGATGCGTGAAAACACAGCGATATCAGGGAAATTATGAGAGGTGCCCGAAAACACATCAATATAGGCAAAGCTACGAGAGTTGCGCGAAAACACAGCGGTATAGTGGAAGGTATGAGAGGTGCGTGAAAAAACAGCGATATATGGGAAGCTATGGGAGGTGCGTGAAATCAGAGCGAGAAAGGGGAATGTTTGAGAGGTGTGAGAAAACACAGCAATATAGGGGGAGCTAAAGGAGGAGCGTCAAAACAGGGCGATAAAGGGGTAGGTATGAGAGGTGCATGAAAAGACAGTGATAAGCGGGAAGCTATGAGAGGTGCGCAAAAACACAGCGATATAGGGGAGGGTTTGAGTGGTGCACGAAAACATATCGATATAGGGGAAGCTACGAGAGGTGCGTGAAAAAACATCGATATATTGGAAGGTATGAGAGGTGTGCGAAAAGACAACGATATAGGGGAAGGTATGAGAGGTGCGCAACACCACAGCGATATATGGGAAGCTATGGGAGCTGTGTGAAAACACAGCGATACTGGGGTAGGTATGAGAGGTGCATGAAAAGACAGAGATAAGTGGGAAGCTATGAGAGGTGCGCGAAAACACAGCAATATAGGGGAAGCTACCAGAGGTGCGTGAAAAAACATCGATATAGTGGAAGGTATGAGAGGTGTGCGAATGCACAACGATACAGGGGAAGGTATGAGAGGTGCGCAAAACCACAGCGATATATGGGAAGCTATGAGAGTTGCGCGAAAGCACGGCGATATCGGAGTAGGTATGAGAGGTGCACGAAAACACAGTCATATAGGGGAAGGTATGAGAGGTGCGTGAGAACATGGCGATATAGGCAAAGCTATCAGAGGTGAGCAGAAACACAGCGATAGAGGGGAAGGTTATTAGAGGTGCCCAGAAACACGATATAGGGGAAGTTATGCGAGGTGCGTGAAAACACAGCGATATAGGGAAAGCTATGGGAGGTGCGTGAAAGCATGGCGATATATGGAAAAGGTATGAGAGGTGTGCGAAAACATAGTGGTGGAGGTGAAACTATGCGAAGTGCGCGAATACACAGCGATATAGGGGAAGCTATGAGAGGTGCACGAAAACACAGCGATTTGGGGGAAGCTATGAGAGGTGCGTGAAAATATTTCAACATATAGAAACCTATGAGCGGTGCATGAAAAGGTATGCAATGAGAGGTGTGCAATAACACAGCAAAAAAGGGGAAGGTACGAGAAGTGCGCGAAAACGCAACGATATATGGCAAACTATGGGAGGTGCGTGAAAACAGGGCGATATAGGGGTAGGTATGAGAGGTGCATGAAAAGACAGTGATAAGCGGGAAGCTATCAGAGGTGCGTGAAAACACATCGATATAGTGGAAGGTATGAGAAGTGTGCGAAAACACAACCATATAGGGGAAGGTATGAGAGGTGCGTGAAAACACAGCGATATAGGGGAAGCTATGGGAGGTGCCCGAAAACACATCAATATAGGCAAAGCTACGAGAGGTGCGCGAAAACACAGCGGTATAGTGGAAGGTATGAGAGGTGCGTGAAAACACACTGGTATAGTGGAAGATATAGGAGATGTGCAAAAAAACGGCGATATAGGGGAAGGTATGAGAGATGAGCCAAAATTCAGCTAAAAAGGGGAAGTTATGAGAGGTGCGCGAGGACACGGCAATATAGGCAAAGCTGTGAGAGGTGCGCGAAAACACAACGATATAGGGGAAGCTATGCGATATGCGCGAAAGCA
The DNA here is from genome assembly GCF_030028105.1 of Mobula birostris. Lineage (NCBI taxonomy): Eukaryota > Metazoa > Chordata > Chondrichthyes > Myliobatiformes > Myliobatidae > Mobula > Mobula birostris. The sequence continues at coordinate 30,861 of NW_027276870.1, read as the reverse complement.
CAGCGATATCAGGGAAATTATGAGAGGTGCCCGAAAACACATCAATATAGGCGAAGCTACCAGAGGTGCGCAAAAACACAGCGATATAGTGGAAGGTATGATAGGTGCGCGATATATGGGAAGCTATGGGAGGTGCGTGAAAACACAGCGATACAGGGGTAGGTATGAGAGGTGCATGAAAAGACAGAGATAAGTGGGAAGCTATGAGAGCTGCACGAAAACACAGCAATATAGGGGAAGCTATGGGAGGTGCATGAAAACACAGCGATATAGGGGAATGTATGTGAGGTGCGTTAGAACACTGCGATACAGGGGAAGGTATGAGAGGTGCGCGAAAACACAGTGATATAGGGAAAGATATAGGAGATGCGCGAAAACACGGCGATATAAGGGAAGGTATGAGAGATGCGCAAAAACTCAGCTAAAAAGAGAAAGTTATGAGAGATGCGCGAAGAAACGGCAATATAGGCAAAACTGTGAAAGATGAGCAAAAACACAGCAATATAGGGAAAGGTATGAGAGGTGCGCAAAAACACAACGATATAGGGGAATCTAGGCGAGATGCGCGAAAACACAGCGATATCAGGGAAATTATGAGAGGTGCCCGAAAACACATCAATATAGGCAAAGCTACGAGAGGTGCGCGAACACACAGCGGTATAGTGGAAGGTATGAGAGGTGCGCGAAAACACAGTGATATAGGGGAAGATATAGGAGATGCGCGAAACCACGGCGATATAGGGGAAGGCATGAGAGATGAGCAAAAACTCAGCTAAAAAAGGGGAAGGTATGAGAGGTGCGCGAGTACATGGCAATGTAGGCAAAGCTGCGAGAGGTGAGCAAATACATAGCTATATATGGGAAGTTATGAGAGGTGCGCGAAAACACAACGATATAGGGGAAGCTATGCGATATGCGCGAAAGCACAGCGATATCAGGGTAATTATGAGAGGTGCCCGAAAACACATCTATATAGGCGAAGCTACCAGAGGTGCGCAAAAACACAGCGATATAGTGGAAGGTATGATAGGTGCGCGCAAAAACAGCGATATATGGGAAGCTATGGGAGGTGCGTGAAATCAGAGCGAGAAAGGGGAATGTATGAGAGGTGTGAGAAAACACAGCAATATAGGGGGAGCTAAAGGAGGAGCGTCAAAACAGGGCGATAAAGGGGTAGGTATGAGAGGTGCATGAAAAGACAGTGATAAGCGGGAAGCTATGAGAGGTGCGCGAAAACACAGTGATATAGGGGAAGATATAGGAGATGCGCGAAACCACGGCGATATAGGGGAAGGCATGAGAGATGAGCAAAAACTCAGCTAAAAAAGGGGAAGGTATGAGAGGTGCGCGAGCACACGGCAATGTAGGCAAAGCTGCGAGAGGTGAGCAAATACATAGCTATATATGGGAAGTTATGAGAGGTGCGCGAAAACACAACGATATAGGGGAAGCTATGCGATATGCGCGAAAGCACAGCGATATCAGGGAAATTATGAGAGGTGCCCGAAAACACATCAATTTAGGCGAAGCTACCAGAGGTGCGCAAAAACACAGCGATATAGTGGAAGGTATGATAGGTGTGCGAAAAAACAGCGATATATGGGAAGCTATGGGAGGTGCGTGAAATCAGAGCGAGAAAGGGGAATGTATGAGAGGTGTGAGAAAACACAGCAATATAGGGGGAGCTAAAGGAGCAGCGTCAAAACAGGGCGATAAAGGGGTAGGTATGAGAGGTGCATGAAAAGACAGTGATAAGCGGGAAGCTATGAGAGGTGCGCAAAAACACAGCGATATAGGGGAGGGTTTGAGTGGTGCACGAAAACATATCGATATAGGGGAAGCTACGAGAGGTGCGTGAAAAAACATCGATATATTGGAAGATATGAGAGGTGTGCGAAAAGACAACGATATAGGGGAAGGTATGAGAGGTGCGCAACACCACAGCGATATATGGGAAGCTATGGGAGGTGTGTGAAAACACAGCGATACAGGGGTAGGTATGAGAGGTGCATGAAAAGACAGAAATAAGTGGGAAGCTATGAGAGGTGCGCGAAAACACAGTGATATAATGAAAGATATAGGAGATGCGCGAAAACACGGCGATATAAGGGAAGGTATGAGAGATGCGCAAAAACTCAGCTAAAAAGGGGAAGTTATGAGAGGTGCGCGAAGAAACGGCAATATAGGCAAAGCTGTGAGAGGTGAGCAAAAAACACAGCAATATAGGGGAAGGTATGAGAGGTGCGCGAAAACACAACGATATAGGGGAATCTAGGCGAGATGCGCGAAAACTCAGCGATATCAGGGAAATTATGAGAGGTGCCCGAAAACACATCAATATAGGCAAAGCTACGAGAGGTGCGCGAAAACACAGCTGTATAGTGGAAGGTATCAGAGGTGCGCAAAAACACAGGGATATAGGGGAAGATATAGGAGATGCATGAAACCACGGCGATATAGGGGAAGGTATGAGAGATGCGCAAAAACTCAGCTAAAAAGGGGAAGTTATGAGAGGTGCGCGAAGAAACGGCAATATAGGCAAAGCTGTGAGAGGTGAGCAAAAACACAGCAATGTAGGAGAAGGTATGAGAGGTGCGCGAAAACACAACGATATAGGGGAATCTAGGCGAGATGCGCGAAAACACAACGATATGAGGGAAATTATGGGAGGTGCCCGAAAACACATCAATATAGGCAAAGCTACGAGAGGTGCGCGAAAACACAGCGGTATAGTGGAAGGTATCAGAGGTGCGCAAAAACACAGGGATATAGGGGAAGATATAGTAGATGCATGAAACCATGGCGATATAGGGGAAGGTATGAGAGATGAGCAAAAACTCAGCTAAAAAGGGGAAGTTATGAGAGGTGCGCGAGGACACGGCAATATAGGCAAAGCTGTGAGAGGTGAGCAAAAAACACAGCAATATAGGGGAAGGTATGAGAGGTGCGCGAAAACACAACGATATAGGGGAATCTAGGCGAGATGCGCGAAAACTCAGCGATATCAGGGAAATTATGAGAGGTGCCCGAAAACACATCAATATATGCAAAGCTACGAGAGGTGCGCGAAAACACAGCGGTATAGTGGAAGGTATCAGAGGTGCGCAAAAACACAGGGATATATAGTGGAAGATATAGGAGATGCATGAAACCACGGCGATATAGGGGAAGGTATGAGAGATGCGCAAAAACTCAGCTAAAAAGGGGAAGTTATGAGAGGTGCGCGAAGAAACGGCAATATAGGCCAAGCTGTGAGAGGTGAGCAAAAACACAGCAATGTAGGGGAAGGTATGAGAGGTGCGCGAAAACACAACGATATAGGGGAATCTAGGCGAGATGCGCGAAAACACAACGATATCAGGGAAATTATGGGAGGTGCCCGAAAACACATCAATATAGGCAAAGCTACGAGAGGTGCGCGAAAACACAGCGGTATAGTGGAAGGTATCAGAGGTGCGCAAAAACACAGGGATATAGGGGAAGATATAGGAGATGCATGAAACCACGGCGATATAGGGGAAGGTATGAGAGATGAGGAAAAACTCAGCTAAAAAGGGGAAGTTATGAGAGGTGCCCGAAAACACATCGATATAGGCGAAGCTACAAGAGGTGCGCGAAAACACAACTATATAGTGGAAGGTATGAGAGGTGCGCGAAAACATATCGATATAGGGGAAGCTACTAGAGGTGCGTGAAAAAACTTCGATATAGTGGAAGGTATGAGAGGTGTGCGAAAACACAACGATACAGGGGAAGATATGAGAGGTGCGCAAAACCACAGCGATATATGGGAAGCTATGAGAGTTGCGCGAAAGCACGGCGATATCGGAGTAGGTATGAGAGGTGCACGAAAACACAGTCATATAGAGGAAGGTATGACAGGTGCGTGAGAACATGGCGATATAGGCAAAGCTATCAGAGGTGAGCAGAAACACAGCGATAGAGGGGAAGGTTATTAGAGGTGCGCAAAAACACGATATAGGGGAAGTTATGCGAGGTGCGTGAAAACACAGCGATATAGGGGAAGCTATGGGAGGTGCGTGAAAGCATGGCGATATATGGAAAAGGTATGAGAGGTGTGCGAAAACATAGTGGTGGAGGTGAAGCTATGCGAAGTGCGCGAATACACAGCGATATAGGGGAAGCTATGAGAGGTGCACGAAAACACAGCGATTTGGGGGAAGCTATGAGAGGTGCGTGAAAATATTTCAACATATGGAAACCTATGAGGGGTGCATGAGAACACAGCAATAGAGGGTATGCAATGAGAGGTGTGCGATAACACAGCAAAAAAGGGGAAGGTACGAGAAGTGCGCGAAAACGCAACGATATATGGCAAAATATGGGAGGTGCGTGAAAACAGGGCGATATAGGGGTAGGTATGAGAGCTTCATGAAAAGACAGTGATAAGCGGGAAGCTATCAGAGGTGCGTGAAAACACATCGATATAGTGGAAGGTATGAGAATGTGCGAAAACACAACCATATAGGGGAAGGTATGAGAGGTGCGTGAAAACACAGCGATATAGGGAAAGATATAGGAGATGCGCGAAAACACGGCGATATAAGGGAAGGTATGAGAGATGCGCAAAAACTCAGCTAAAAAGGGGAAGTTATGAGAGGTGCGCGAAGAAACGGCAATATAGGCAAAGCTGTGAGAGGTGAGCAAAAACACAGCAATATAGGGGAAGGTATGAGAGGTGCGCGAAAAGACAACGATATAGGGGAATCTAGGCGAGATGCGCGAAAACACAGCGATATCAGGGAAATTATGAGAGGTGCCCGAAAACACATCAATATAGGCAAAGCTACGAGAGGTGCGCGAAAACACAGCGGTATAGTGGAAGGTATGATAGGTGCGCGAAAAAACAGCAATACATGGGAAGCTATGGAAGGTGCGTGAAATCAGAGCGAGAAAGGGGAATGTATGAGAGGTGTGAGAAAACACAGCAATATAGGGGGAGCTAAAGGAGGAGTGTCAAAACAGGGCGATAAAGGGGTAGGTATGAGAGGTGCATGAAAAGACAGTGATAAGCGGGAAGCTATGAGAGGTGCGCAAAAACACAGCGATATAGGGGAGGGTTTGAGTGGTGCGCGAAAACATATTGATATAGGGGAAGCTACAAGAGGTGCGTGAAGAAACATCAATATATTGGAAGGTATGAGAGGTGTGCGAAAAGACAACGATATAGGGGAAGGTATGAGAAGTGCGCAACACCACAGCGATATATGGGAAGCTATGGGAGGTGCGTGAAAACACAGCGATACAGGGGTAGGTATGAGAGGTGCATGAAAAGACAGAGATAATTGGGAAGCTATGAGAGGTGCGCGAAAACACAGCAATATAGGGGAAGCTACCAGAGGTGCGTGAAAAAACATCGATATAGTGGAAGTTATGAGAGGTGTGCGAAAACACAACGATATAGGGGAAGTTATGAGAGGTGCGCAAAACCACAGCGATATATGGGAAGCTATGAGAGGTGCGCGAAAAAACGGCGATATTGGGGAAGGTATGAGAGATGAGCGAAATCTCTGTTAAATAGGGGAAGGTATGAGAGTTGCGTGAGAACATGGCGATATAGGCAAAGCCATCAGAGATGAGAAAAAACACAGCGATAGAGGGGAAGGTTATTAGAGGTCCGCGAAAACACGATATAGAGGAAGCTATGCGAGGTGCGTGAAAACACAGCAATATAGGCGAAGCTGTGGGAGGTGCATGAAAACACAGCAATATAAGGGAAGGTATGAGAGATGCGCAAAAACTCAGCTAAAAAGGGGAAGTTATGAGAGGTGCGCGAAGAAACGGCAATATAGGCCAAGCTGTGAGAGGTGAGCAAAAACACAGCAATATAGGGGAAGGTATGAGAGGTGCGCGAAAACACAACGATATAGGGGAATCTAGGCGAGATGCGCGAAAACACAGCGATATCAGGGAAATTATGAGAGTTGCACGAAAACACATCGATATAGGCGAAGCTACAAGAGGTGCGTGAAAAAACATCGATATAGTGGAAGTTATGAGAGGTGTGCGAAAACACAACGATATAGGGGAAGTTATGAGAGGTGCGCAAAACCACAGCGAAATATGGGAAGCTATGAGAGGTGCGCGAAAAAACGGCGATATTGGGGAAGGTATGAGAGATGAGCGAAATCTCTGTTAAATAGGGGAAGGTATGAGAGGTGCGTGAGAACATGGCGATATAGGCAAAGCCATCAGAGATGAGAAAAAACACAGCGATAGAGGGGAAGGTTATTAGAGGTGCGCGAAAACACGATATAGACGAAGCTATGCGAGGTGCGTGAAAACACAGCAATATAGGCGAAGCTATGAGAGGTGCACGAAAACACAGCGATTTGGGGGAAGCTATGAGAGGTGCGTGAAAATATTTCAACATATGGAAACCTATGAGGGGTGCATGAGAACACAGCAATAGAGGGTATGCAATGAGAGGTGTGCGATAACACAGCAAAAAAGGGGAAGGTACGAGAAGTGCGCGAAAACGCAACGATATATGGCAAAATATGGGAGGTGCGTGAAAACAGGGCGATATAGGGGTAGGTATGAGAGCTGCATGAAAAGACAGTGATAAGCGGGAAGCTATCAGAGGTGCGTGAAAAAACATCGATATAGTGGAAGTTATGAGAGGTGTGCGAAAACACAACGATATAGGGGAAGTTATGAGAGGTGCGCAAAACCACAGCGAAATATGGGAAGCTATGAGAGGTGCGCGAAAAAACGGCGATATTGGGGAAGGTATGAGAGATGAGCGAAATCTCTGTTAAATAGGGGAAGGTATGAGAGGTGCGTGAGAACATGGCGATATAGGCAAAGCCATCAGAGATGAGAAAAAACACAGCGATAGAGGGGAAGCTATGAGAGGTGCACGAAAACACAGCAATATAGGGGAAGCTCTGAAACATGCGCGAAAACACAGCGATATAGGGGTATGTATGCGAGGTGTATCAAAACACAATGATACATGGGAAGCTATGAGAGGTGCGTGAAAACACAGCGATTTGGGGGAAGCTATGGGAGGTGCACGAAAACATTGCAATATATGGAAAGCTATGAGAGCTGCACGAGAACACAGTGATATGGGGAAGGTATGATAGGCACTCGAAAACAGAGCGATGTAGGAGAAGGTATGAGAGGTGTGCGAAAACACAGCGATGGAGCGGAAGCTATGCGAGATGCACCAGATGAAGGTAATATGGGAGAAGATATGAGAGGTACGTAAAAACACAGAGATTTGGGGATAGCGATGAGAGGTGTGCAAAAATATCGCAATATATGGGAAGCTATGACAGGTGCGCGAGTACACAGTGATATAGGTGAAGGTAGGATAGGCACTCGAAAACAGAGCGATGTTGGGGAACCTATGGGAGGTGTATGAAACCACAGCGATATAGGGGAAGTTATGAGAGGTGCGCGAAAATACATTGATATAGGGGAAGCTACGAGAGGTGCGCGGAAACGCAGCGAGATAGTGGAAGGTATGAGAGGTGCGCGAAAACATAGCGATATATGGGAAGCTATGGGATGTGCACGAAAACAGAGCGATGGAGGGGAAGCTATGCGAGGTACGCCAGATGACGGCAATATGGAAGAAGATATGAGAGGTACGCAAAACCACAGCGATTTGCGGATGGCGATGAGAGGTGCGCGAAAGCATCGCAATATATGGGAAGCTATGAGAGGTGCGCGAAAACACGGCGAGATATAGGGGAAGGTATGAGAGGTTCAAGAAAACACAGCGATATAGGGGAAGCTATGGGAGGTGCGTGAAAACACGGCGTTATGGGAGAAACTATGAGAAGTGCGCGAAAACACAGCGATGTAGGGGAAGGTATGAGGGGTGCCCGAAAACACAGCGATATATGGGAAGCCAGGGGAGGTGCACAACATTGAGAGACATAGGGGAAGGTAGCTGAAGTGCGAGAAAACACAGCGATATTGGGGAAGCTATGAGAGGTGTGCGAAAACATGGCAATATAGGGGACGCTATGTGAGGTGCGTGAAAACACAGCGATCTAACTGAAGCTATGAGAGGTGTGCGAAAATATTGCCATATATGGCAAGCTATGAGAGGTGTGCAAAAACAGTGATATAGCGGAAGCAGTGGGAGGTATGCGAAAACACAGCAATATAGGGGAAGCTATGAAAGCTGTTTGATAACACAGCGATATAGGGAAAGATGTGAGAGGTGTGCGAAAACATGGTGATACCAAGGAAGCTACGAGAGGTGCATGAAAACACATCGATACAGTGGCAGGTATGAGAGGTGCACAAAAACAAAATGACATAGGGGCAGGGATTGAGATGCGCGAAAACACAGAGATATAGGGGAAGCTACGGAAGGTGCGTGAAATCACAGCGATATCGGGGAAGCTATGGGAGGTGCGTGAAATCACAGCGATATCGGGGAAGCTATGGGAGGTGTGCGAAAGCACAGCGATACGGGGGAAGGTATAAGAGGTGCGCAAAAACACAGCCATATTGGGGAATCTATGGGTGGTGCGCGAAAAAACAATCGATAATGGGAAGGTATGGGGGGTGCGCAAAAACACAGCGCTATAGGGGAAGATATGAGAGGTGCACAAAAACACAACAACATAGAGGACGTTATGCGAGGTGCGCGAAAACACGGCGATCTAGGGGAAGGTATGAGAGGTGCACGACAACACAGCGATATAGGGGAAGGTATAAGAGGTGCCAGAAAACACAGTGATGTAGGGGATGCTATGGGAGGTGCGCGAAAACACGGCGATATAGGCACAGCTCTGAGAGGTCAGCAAAAACACAGCGATATGGGAGAAGGTATGAGAGGTGTGCGAAAACAGAACGATAGAAGGGAAACAATGCGAGGTGCGCGAAAACACAGCAATATAGGGGAAGCTATGAGAGGTGCAAGAAAACACAGCCATATATGGGAAGCTACGGGAGGTGCACGAAAACAGAGCGATGTAGGAGAAGTTATGAGAGGTGCGAGAAAACATAGCGATATATGGGAAGCTATGGGAGGTGCACGAAAACAGAGCGATGGACGGGAAGCTATGCGAGGTGTGCGAAAGTATCGCCATATATGGCAAGCTATGAGAGGTGTGCAAAAACAGTGATTAGCGGAAGCAGTGGGAGGTATGCGAAAACACAGCAATATAGGGGAAGCTTGAAAGCTCTCGATAACACAGCGATATAGGGAACGATATGAGAGGTGCGCGAAAACGCAGCGATATAGGGGAAGGTATCAGAGGAGTGCGAAAACACAATAATATTGGGGAAGCTATGTGAGGTGCGGGAAAACACAGCAATATAGGAGAAACTCTGAGAGGAGCGCATAAACACAGTGATTTGGGGAAAGCGATGAGAGGTGCGGGAAAACATCGCAATATATGGGAAGCTATGATAGGTGCGCGAAAACACGGCGAGAAATGGGTAGTTATGGGAGGTGCATGAGAAAACAGCAATATGGGGAAGGTATGAGAGGTGGCGAAAACACATCGATATAGTGGAAGGTATTCGAGATGCGCGAAAACACAGCTATATAGGGGAAGCTATGAGAGGTCTGCAAAAACACGCGTTATAGGGGCAGGTATGAGAGGTGCGTGAAAACACATCAATACCAGGGAAGCTACAAGGGGTGCGCAAACACACATCGATATACTTCAAGTTATGAGAGGAGCGCGAAAACACAACAATATAGGGTAAGCTATGCAAGGTGCGCGAAAACACAGTGATATAGGGGAAGCTATGAGAGATGCGAGAAAACACAGCGATATAGGGGTAGATGTGAGAGGTGCACGAAAACACCGCGATCTAGGTGAAGCTATAAGAGGTGAGCGAAAACACAGCGATATACGAGAAGGTATCAGAGGTGTGCGAAAACTCAATGATATTGGGGAAGCTATGTGAGATGCGGGAAAACAGAACAATATAGGAGAAGCTATGAGAGGTGCGCGAAAGCACAGCCATATTGGGGAAGTTATGGGAAGTGCACGAAAACACAGCGATAATGGGACGGTATGGGAGGTGCACGACAACACAGCGATAATGGGATGGTATGGGAGGTGCACGACAACAGAGCGATATAGGGGAAGGTTTCCTAGGTGAGAGAAAACACAGCGATATAGGGGAAGCTATGGGAGGTGCGAGAAAACACAGCAATATAGGGGTAGGTATGTGAGGTGCTTGAAAACACAGTGCTATATGGGAAATTATGGGAGGTTTGTGAAAACACGGCGATATAGGCACAGCTGTGAAAGGTCAGCAAAAACACAGTGATATAGGGGAAGGTATGAGAGATGCGCGAAAACAGTGATTTGGGGAAGCTATGAGAGGTGCACGAAAACATTGCAATATATGGAAATCTATGACAGGTGCATGAGAACACAGCGATATAGGGGAAGAAATGATAGGCACGCAAAAACACAGCGATGTAGGGGAACCTATGGGAGGTGCGCGAAAACACAGCAATATATGGGAAGCTATGGGAGGTGCACAAAAACAGTGATATAGGGGAAGCTATGAGAGATGCGAGAAAACACAGCGATATAGAGGAAGCTACGGGAGATGCACGAAATCACAGTGATATCGGGGAAGCTATGGGAGGTGTGCGAAAGCACAGCGATACAGGGGAAGGTATAAGAGGTGCGAGAAAACACAGCCATATTTGGAAATTTATGGGAGGTGCGCAAAAACACAGCGATGTAGGGGAATGTATGAGAGGTGCGAGAAAACACAGCGATATAGGGCAAGCTATGGGAGGTGCGTGAAAACACAGCGTTATGGGAGAAAGTATGAGAGGTGCACGAAAACACAGTGATGTACGCGAAGGTATGAGAGGTGCAAGAAAACTCAGCAATATATGGGAAGCCATGGGAAGTGCACGACAACAGCCATATATAGGGGAAGGTGGCAGAGGTGCGAGAAAACACAGCGATATAGGGGAAGCTGTGGGAGGTGTGCGAAAACATGGCAATATAGGGGACGCTATGTGAGGTGCGTGAAAACACAGCGATCTAGGGGAAGCTATGAGAGGTTCACGAAAACATGGCGATATAGGGGAAGCTCTTTGAGGAGCGTGAAAACACAGCGATCAAGAGGAATCTCTGAGAGGTTTGTGAAAATATAACAATATATGGCAAGCTATGAGAGGTGTACGAAAACAGCAAGGAAGCGGAAACAATGGGAGGTATGCAAAAACACAGCAATATAGGGGAAGCTATGAGAGCTGCTTGATAACACAGCGATATAGGGGTAGATGTGAGAGGTGCACGAAAACACCGCGATCTAGGTGAAGCTATAAGAGGTGAGCGAAAACACAGCGATATACGAGAAGGTATCAGAGGTGTGCGAAAACTCAATGATATTGGGGAAGCTATGTGAGATGCGGGAAAACAGAACAATATAGGAGAAGCTATGAGAGGTGCGCGAAAGCACAGCCATATTGGGGAAGTTATGGGAAGTGCACGAAAACACAGCGATAATGGGACGGTATGGGAGGTGCACGACAACATAGCGATAATGGGACGGTATGGGAGGTGCACGACAACAGAGCGATATAGGGGAAGGTTTCCTAGGTGAGAGAAAACACAGCGATATAGGGGAAGCTATGGGAGGTGCGAGAAAACACAGCAATATAGGCGAAGCTATGAGAGGTGCACGAAAACACAGCGATTTGGGGGAAGCTATGAGAGGTGCGTGAAAATATTTCAACATATGGAAACCTCTGAGGGGTGCATGAGAACACAGCAATAGAGGGTATGCAATGAGAGGTGTGCGATAACACAGCAAAAAAGGGGAAGGTACGAGAAGTGCGCGAAAACGCAACGATATATGGCAAAATATGGGAGGTGCGTGAAAACAGGGCGATATAGGGGTAGGTATGAGAGCTGCATGAAAAGACAGTGATAAGCGGGAAGCTATCAGAGGTGCGTGAAAACACATCGATATAGTGGAAGGTATGAGAATGTGCGAAAACACAACCATATAGGGGAAGGTATGAGAGGTGCGTGAAAACACAGCGATATAGGGAAAGATATAGGAGATGCGCGAAAACACGGCGATATAAGGGAAGGTATGAGAGATGCGCAAAAACTCAGCTAAAAAGGGGAAGTTATGAGAGGTGCGCGAAGAAACGGCAATATAGGCAAAGCTGTGAGAGGTGAGCAAAAACACAGCAATATAGGGGAAGGTATGAGAGGTGCGCGAAAAGACAACGATATAGGGGAATCTAGGCGAGATGCGCGAAAACACAGCGATATCAGGGAAATTATGAGAGGTGCCCGAAAACACATCAATATAGGCAAAGATACGAGAGGTGCGCGAAAACACAGCGGAAAAGTGGAAGGTATGATAGGTGCGCGAAAAAACAGCAATACATGGGAAGCTATGGAAGGTGCGTGAAATCAGAGCGAGAAAGGGGAATGTATGAGAGGTGTGAGAAAACACAGCAATATAGGGGGAGCTAAAGGAGGAGTGTCAAAACAGGGCGATAAAGGGGTAGGTATGAGAGGTGCATGAAAATACAGTGATAAGCGGGAAGCTATGAGAGGTGCGCAAAAACACAGCGATATAGGGGAGGGTTTGAGTGGTGCGCGAAAACATATTGATATAGTGGAAGCTACAAGAGGTGCGTGAAGAAACATCGATATATTGGAAGGTATGAGAGGTGTGCGAAAAGACAACGATATAGGGGAAGGTATGAGAAGTGCGCAACACCACAGCGATATATGGGAAGCTATGGGAGGTGCGTGAAAACACAGCGATACAGGGGTAGGTATGAGAGGTGCATGAAAAGACAGAGATAAGTGGGAAGCTATGAGAGGTGCGCGAAAACACAGCAATATAGGGGAAGCTACCAGAGGTGCGTGAAAAAACATCGATATAGTGGAAGTTATGAGAGGTGTGCGAAAACACAACGATATAGGGGAAGTTATGAGAGGTGCGCAAAACCACAGCGATATATGGGAAGCTATGAGAGGTGCGAGAAAAAACGGCGATATTGGGGAAGGTATGAGAGATGAGCGAAATCTCTGTTAAATAGGGGAAGGTATGAGAGGTGCGTGAGAACATGGCGATATAGGCAAAGCCATCAGAGATGAGAAAAAACACAGCGACAGAGGGGAAGGTTATTAGAGGTGCGCGAAAACACGATATAGACGAAGCTATGCGAGGTGCGTGAAAACACAGCAATATAGGCGAAGCTATGGGAGGTGCATGAAAACACAGCGATATAAGGGAAGGTATGAGAGATGCGCAAAAACTCAGCTAAAAAGGGGAAGTTATGAGAGGTGCGCGAAGAAACGGCAATATAGGCAAAGCTGTGAGAGGTGAGCAAAAACACAGCAATATAGGGGAAGGTATGAGAGGTGCGCGAAAACACAACGATATAGGGGAATCTACGCAAGATGCGCGAAAACACAGCGATATCAGAGAAATTATGAGAGGTGCCCGAAAACACATCGATATAGGCAAAGCTACGAGAGGTGCGCGAAAACACAGCGGTATAGTGGAATGTACCAGTGGTGCGCAAAAACACAGGGATATAGGGGAAGATATAGGAGATGCATGAAACCACGGCGATATAGGGGAAGGTATGAGAGATGAGCAAAAACTCAGCTAAAAAGGGGAAGTTATGAGAGGTGCGCGAGGACACGGCAATATAGGCAGAGCTGTGAGAGGTGAGCAAAAACACAGCGATATAGGGGAAGGTATGAGAGGTGTGCGAAAACACAATGATATAGGGGAATCTATGCGAGATGCGCGAAAACACAGCGATATCAGAGAAATTATGAGAGGTGCCCGAAAACACATCGATATAGGGGAAGCTACCAGAGGTGCGCGAATACACAGCGATATAGGCGAAGCTATGAGAGGTGCACCAAAACACAGCGATTTGGGGGATGCTATGAGAGGTGCGTGAAAATATTTCAACATATGGAAACCTATGAGGGGTGCATGAGAACACAGCAATAGAGGGTATGCAATGAGAGGTGTGCGATAACACAGCAAAAAAGGGGAAGGTACGAGAAGTGCGCGAAAACGCAACGATATATGGCAAAATATGGGAGGTGCGTGAAAACAGGGCGATATAGGGGTAGGTATGAGAGCTGCATGAAAAGACAGTGATAAGCGGGAAGCTATCAGAGGTGCGTGAAAAAACATCGATATAGTGGAAGTTATGAGAGGTGTGCGAAAACACAACGATATAGGGGAAGTTATGAGAGGTGCGCAAAACCACAGCGAAATATGGGAAGCTATGAGAGGTGCGCGAAAAAACGGCGATATTGGGGAAGGTATGAGAGATGAGCGAAATCTCTGTTAAATAGGGGAAGGTATGAGAGGTGCGTGAGAACATGGCGATATAGGCAAAGCCATCAGAGATGAGAAAAAACACAGCGATAGAGGGGAAGGTTATTAGAGGTGCGCGAAAACACGATATAGACGAAGCTATGCGAGGTGCGTGAAAACACAGCAATATAGGCGAAGCTATGAGAGGTGCACGAAAACACAGCGATTTGGGGGAAGCTATGAGAGGTGCGTGAAAATATTTCAACATATGGAAACCTCTGAGGGGTGCATGAGAATACAGCAATAGAGGGTATGCAATGAGAGGTGTGCGATAACACAGCAAAAAAGGGGAAGGTACGAGAAGTGCGCGAAAACGCAACGATATATGGCAAAATATGGGAGGTGCGTGAAAACAGGGCGATATAGGGGTAGGTATGAGAGCTGCATGAAAAGACAGTGATAAGCGGGAAGCTATCAGAGGTGCGTGAAAACACATCGATATAGTGGAAGGTATGAGAATGTGCGAAAACACAACCATATAGGGGAAGGTATGAGAGGTGCGTGAAAACACAGCGATATAGGGAAACATATAGGAGATGCGCGAAAACACGGCGATATAAGGGAAGGTATGAGAGATGCGCAAAAACTCAGCTAAAAAGGGGAAGTTATGAGAGGTGCGCGAAGAAACGGCAATATAGGCAAAGCTGTGAGAGGTGAGCAAAAACACAGCAATATAGGGGAAGGTATGAGAGGTGCGCGAAAAGACAACGATATAGGGGAATCTAGGCGAGATGCGCGAAAACACAGCGATATCAGGGAAATTATGAGAGGTGCCCGAAAACACATCAATATAGGCAAAGATACGAGAGGTGCGCGAAAACACAGCGGAAAAGTGGAAGGTATGATAGGTGCGCGAAAAAACAGCAATACATGGGAAGCTATGGAAGGTGCGTGAAATCAGAGCGAGAAAGGGGAATGTATGAGAGGTGTGAGAAAACACAGCAATATAGGGGGAGCTAAAGGAGGAGTGTCAAAACAGGGCGATAAAGGGGTAGGTATGAGAGGTGCATGAAAAGACAGTGATAAGCGGGAAGCTATGAGAGGTGCGCAAAAACACAGCGATATAGGGGAGGGTTTGAGTGGTGCGCGAAAACATATTGATATAGTGGAAGCTACAAGAGGTGCGTGAAGAAACATCGATATATTGGAAGGTATGAGAGGTGTGCGAAAAGACAACGATATAGGGGAAGGTATGAGATGTGCGATATATGGGAAGCTATGGGAGGTGCGTGAAAACACAGCGATACAGGGGTAGGTATGAGAGGTGCATGAAAAGACAGAGATAAGTGGGAAGCTATGAGAGGTGCGCGAAAACACAGCAATATAGGGGAAGCTACCAGAGGTGCGTGAAAAAACATCGATATAGTGGAAGTTATGAGAGGTGTGCGAAAACACAACGATATAGGGGAAGTTATGAGAGGTGCGCAAAACCACAGCGATATATGGGAAGCTATGAGAGGTGCGAGAAAAAACGGCGATATTGGGGAAGGTATGAGAGATGAGCGAAATCTCTGTTAAATAGGGGAAGGTATGAGAGGTGCGTGAGAACATGGCGATATAGGCAAAGCCATCAGAGATGAGAAAAAACACAGCGACAGAGGGGAAGGTTATTAGAGGTGCGCGAAAACACGATATAGACGAAGCTATGCGAGGTGCGTGAAAACACAGCAATATAGGCGAAGCTATGGGAGGTGCATGAAAACACAGCGATATAAGGGAAGGTATGAGAGATGCGCAAAAACTCAGCTAAAAAGGGGAAGTTATGAGAGGAGCGCGAAGAAACGGCAATATAGGCAAAGCTGTGAGAGGTGAGCAAAAACACAGCAATATAGGGGAAGGTATGAGAGGTGCGCGAAAACACAACGATATAGGGGAATCTATGCAAGATGCGCGAAAACACAGCGATATCAGAGAAATTATGAGAGGTGCCCGAAAACACATCGATATAGGCAAAGCTACGAGAGGTGCGCGAAAACACAGCGGTATAGTGGAATGTATCAGAGGTGCGCAAAAACACAGGGATATAGGGGAAGATATAGGAGATGCATGAAACCACGGCGATATAGGGGAAGGTATGAGAGATGAGCAAAAACTCAGCTAAAAAGGGGAAGTTATGAGAGGTGCGCGAGGACACGGCAATATAGGCAGAGCTGTGAGAGGTGAGCAAAAACACAGCGATATAGGGGAAGGTATGAGAGGTGTGCGAAAACACAATGATATAGGGGAATCTATGCGAGATGCGCGAAAACACAGCGATATCAGAGAAATTATGAGAGGTGCCCGAAAACACATCGATATAGGGGAAGCTACCAGAGGTGCGCGAATACACAGCGATATAGGGGAAGCTATGAGAGGTGCACGAAAACACAGCGATTTGGGGTAAGCTATGAGAGGTGCGTGAAAATATTTCAACATATAGAAACCTATGAGGGGTGCATGAGAACACAGCAATAGAGGGTATGCAATGAGAGGTGTGCGATAACACAGCAAAAAAGGGGAAGGTACGAGAAGTGCGCGAAAACGCAACGATATATGGCAAACTATGGGAGGTGCATGAAAACAGGGCGATATAGGGGTAGGTATGAGAGGTGCATGAAAAGACAGTGATAAGCGGGAAGCTATCAGAGGCGCGTGAAAACACATCGATATAGTGGAAGGTATGAGAAGTGTGCGAAAACACAACCATATAGGGGAAGGTATGAGAGGTGCGTGAAAACACAGCGATATAGGGGAAGCTATGGGAGGCGCCCGAAAACACATCAATATAGGCAAAGCTACGAGAGGTGCGCGAAAACACAGCGGTATAGTGGAAGGTATGAGAGGTGCGCGAAAACACAGTGATATAGTGGAAGATATAGGAGATGCATGAAACCACGGCGATATAGGGGAAGGTATGAGAGATGAGCCAAAACTCAGCTAAAAAGGGGAAGTTATGAGAGGTGCGCGAGGACACGGCAATATAGGCAAAGCTGTGAGAGGTGAGCAAAAACACAGCGATATATGGGAAGCTATGGGAGGGGCATGAAATCAGAGCGAGAAAGAGGAAGGTATGAGAGGTGTGAGAAAACACAGCAATATAGGGGGAGCTATGGGAGGTGTGTGAAAACAGGGCGATATAGGGGTAGGTATGAGAGGTGCATGAAAAGAAAGTGATAAGCGGGAAGCTATGAGAGGTGCGCGAAAACACAGCAATATAGGGGAAACTATGGGAGGTGCGTGAAAGCACAGCGATATAGGAGAATGTATGGGAGGTGCGTTAAAACACTGCGATACAGGGGAATGTATGAGAGGTGCGCGAAAACACAGTGATATAGGGGAAGATATAGGAGATGCGCGATAACACGGCGATATAGGGGAAGGTATGAGAGATGAGCAAAAACTCAGTTAAAAAGGGGAAGGTATAAGAGGTGCGTGAGAACATGGCGATATAGGCAAAGCTATCAGAGGTGAGCAAAAACACAGTGATATAGGGGAAGGTTATTAGAGGTTCTCGAAATCACAATATAGGGGAAGCTATGCGAGGGACGTGAAAACATAGCGATATAGGGGAAGCAATGGGAGGGCGTGAGAACACTGTGATACAGGGGGAAGTATGAGAGGTGCGCGAAAACACAGTGATATAGGGGAAGATATAGGAGATGCGCGAAAACACGGCGATATAGGGGAAGGTATGAGAGATGCGCGAAAACACAGCGATATATGAGAAGCTATGGGAGGTGCGCAAAAACACAGCGATTTGGGGGACGCTATGAGAGGTGCACGAAAATATTGCAACATATAGAAGCCTATGATAGGTGCACGAGAACACAGCAATAGAGGGGATGCTATGAGAGGTGTGCGATAACACAGCAAAAAAGGGGAAGGTATGAGAAGTGTGCGAAAACACTGCGATATATGGCGAACTATGGGAGGTGCGTGAAAACAGGGCAATATAGGAGTACGTATGAGAGGTGCATGAAAAGACAGTGATAAGCGGGAAGCTATGAGAGGTGCTTCGAAAACATATCAATATAGGGGAAGGTACTAGAGGTGCATGAAAAAACTTCGATATAGTGGAAGGTATGAGAGGTGTGCGAAAACTCAACGATATAGGGGAAGGTATGAGAGGTGCGCAAGACCATAGCGATATATGGGAAGCTATGAGAGTCGCACGAAAGCTATCAGAGGTGAGCAAATACACAGTGATATAGGGGAAGGTTATTAGAGGTGCACGAAAACACGATATAGGGGAAGCTATGCGAGGGGTGTGAAAACAGCGATATAGGGGAAGCTATGGGAGGGCGTGAAAACACAGCAATACAGGGGAAGGTATGAGAGGTGCGCGAAAACACAGTGATATAGGGGAAGATATAGGAGATGCGCGAAAACACGGCGATATAGGGGAAGGTATGAGAGATGAGCAAAAGCTCAGCTAAAAAGGGGAAGGTATGAGAGGTGCACGAGTACACGACAATATAGGCAAAGCTGTGAGAGGTGAGCAAATACATAGCTATATATGGGAAGGTATGAGAGGTGCGCAAAAACACAACGATATAGGGGAAGCTATGCGATATGCGTGAAAGCACAGCGATATCAGGGAAATTACGAGAGGTGCCCGAAAACACATCAATATAGGCGAAGCTACGAGAGGTGCGCGAAAACACAGCGATATAGTGGAAGGTATGAGAGGTGCGCGAAAACACAGCGATATATGGGAAGCTATGGGAGGTGCATGAAATCAGAGCGAGAAAGGGGAAGGTATGAGAGGTGTGAGAAAACACAGCAATATAGGGGGAGCTATGGGAGGTGAATGAAAACAGGGCGATATAGGGGTAGGTATGAGAGGTGCATGAAAAGAAAGTGATAAGCGGGAAGCTATGAGAGGTGCGCGAAAACACAGCGATATAGGGGAGGGTATGAGCGGTGCGCGAAAACATATCGATATAAGGGAAGCTACGAGAGGTGCGTGAAAATACATCGATATAGTGGAAGGTATGAGAGGTGTTTAAAAACACAACGATATAGGAGAAGGTATGAGAGGTGCGCAAAACCACAGCGATATAGGGGAAACTATGGGAGGTGCGTGAAAGCACAGCGATATAGGAGAATGTATGGGAGGTGCGTTAAAACACTGCGATACAGGGGAAGGTATGAGAGGTGCGCGAAAACACAGTGATATAGGGGAAGATATAGGAGATGCGCGATAACACGGCGATATAGGGGAAGGTATGAGAGATGAGCAAAATCTCAGCTAAAAAGGGGAAGGTATAAGAGGTGCGTGAAAACATGGCGATATAGGCAAAGCTATCAGAGGTGAGCAAAAACACAGTGATATAGGGGAAGGTTATTAGAGGTGCACGAAAACACAATATAGGGGAAGCTATGCGAGGGGCGTGAAAACATAGCGATATAGGGGAAGCTACGGGAGGGCGTGAAAACACAGCGATACAGGGGAAGGTATGAGAGGTGCGCGAAAACACAGTGATATAGGGGAGGGTATGAGCGGTGCGCGAAAATATATCGATATAAGGGAAGCTACGAGAGGTGCGTGAAAAATCATCGATATAATGGAAGGTATGAGAGGTGTTTGAAAACACAACGATATAGGGGAAGGTATGAGAGGTGCGCAAAACCACAGCGATATATGGGAAGCAATGAGAGGTGCGCTAAAGCATGGCGATATTGGGGAAGGTATGAGAGGTGCGCGAAAGCACAGTGATATAGGGGAAGCTATGGGAGGTACGCGAAAACACGGCGATATAGGGGAAGATATAGGAGATGCGTGAAAACATGGCGATATAGGGGAAGGTATGAGAGATGAGAAAAAACTCAGCTAAAAAGGGAAAGGTATGAGAGGTGCACGAGTACTTGGCAATATAGGCAAAGCTGTGAGAGGTGAGCAAATAGATAGATATATAGGGGAAGGTATGAGAGGTGCGCGAAAACACAACGATATAGGGGAAGCTATGCGATATGCACGAAAGCACAGCGATATCAGGGAAATTATGAGAGGTGCCCGAAAACACAGCGATATAGTGGAAGGTATCAGAGGTACGCGAATAAACAGTGATATATGGGAAGCTATGGGAGGTGCATGAAATCAGAGCGAGAAAGGGGAAGGTATGAGAGGTGTGAGAAAACACAGCAATATAGAGGGAGCTATGGGAGGTGCATGAAAACAGGGCGATATAGGGGTAGGTATGAGAGGTGCATGAAAAGACAGTGATAAGCGGGAAGCTATGAGAGGTGCGCAAAAACACAGCGATATAGGGGAGGGTTTGAGTGGTGCGCGAAAACATATCGATATAGGGGAAGCTACGAGAGGTGCTTGAAAAAGCATCGATATATTGGAAGGTATGAGAGGTGTGCAAAAAGACAACGATATAGGGGAAGGTATGAGAGGTGCGCAACACCACAGCGATATATGGGAAGCTATGAGAGGTGCGCAAAAACACAGCGATATAGGAGAATGTATGGGAGGTGCGTTGAAACACTGCGATACAGGGGAAGGTATGAGAAGTGCATGAAAAAATATCGATATAGTTGAAGGTATGAGAGGTGTGCGAAAACACAACAATATAGTGGATGGTATGAGAGGTGTGCGAAAACACAATGATATAGGGGAAGGTATGAAAGGTGCGTGAAAACACAGCGATATAGGGGAAGCTATGGGAGGTGCGTGAAAACACAGCGATATAGGAGAATGTATGGGAGGTGCGTTAAAACACTGTGATACAGGGGAAGGTATGAGAGGTGCGCGAAAGCACAGTGATATGGGGAAGATATAGGAGATGCGCGATAACACGGCGATATAGGGGAAGGTACGAGAGATGAGCAAAAACTCAGCTAAAAAGGGGAAGGTATAAGAGGTGCGTGAGAACATGGCGATATAGGCAAAGCTATCAGAGGTGAGCAAAAACACAGTGATATAGGGGAAGGTTATTAGAGGTGCACGAAAACACGATATGGGGAAGCTATGCGAGGGGCGTGAAAACATAGCGATATAGGGGAAGCTATGGGAGGTGCATGAAAACACAGCGATACAGGGGAAGGTATGAGAGGTGCGCGAAAAAACGGCGATATTGGGGAAGGTATGAGAGATGAGCGAAATCTCTGTTAAATAGGGGAAGGTATGAGAGTTGCGTGAGAACATGGCGATATAGGCAAAGCCATCAGAGATGAGAAAAAACACAGCGATAGAGGGGAAGGTTATTAGAGGTCCGCGAAAACACGATATAGAGGAAGCTATGCGAGGTGCGTGAAAACACAGCAATATAGGCGAAGCTATGGGAGGTGCATGAAAACACAGCAATATAAGGGAAGGTATGAGAGATGCGCAAAAACTTAGCTAAAAAGGGGAAGTTATGAGAGGTGCGCGAAGAAACGGCAATATAGGCAAAGCTGTGAGAGGTGAGCAAAAACACAGCAATATAGGGGAAGGTATGAGAGGTGCGCGAAAACACAACGATATAGGGGAATCTATGCGAGATGCGCGAAAACACAGCGATATCAGAGAAATTATGAGAGGTGCCCGAAAACACATCGATATAGGCAAAGCTACGAGAGGTGCGCGAAAACACAGCGGTATAGTGGAATGTATCAGAGGTGCGCAAAAACACAGGGATATAGGGGAAGATATAGGAGATGCATGAAACCACGGCGATATAGGGGAAGGTATGAGAGATGAGCAAAAACTCAGCTAAAAAGGAGAAGTTATGAGAGGTGCGCGAGGACACGGCAATATAGGCAGAGCTGTGAGAGGTGAGCAAAAACACAGCGATATAGGGGAAGGTATGAGAGGTGTGCGAAAACACAATGATATAGGGGAATCTATGCGAGATGCGCGAAAACACAGCGATATCAGAGAAATTATGAGAGGTGCCCGAAAACACATCGATATAGGGGAAGCTACCAGAGGTGCGCGAATACACAGCGATATAGGGGAAGCTATGAGAGGTGCACGAAAACACAGCGATTTGGGGTAAGCTATGAGAGGTGCGTGAAAATATTTCAACATATAGAAACCTATGAGGGGTGCATGAGAACACAGCAATAGAGGGTATGCAATGAGAGGTGTGCGATAACACAGCAAAAAAGGGGAAGGTACGAGAAGTGCGCGAAAACGCAACGATATATGGCAAACTATGGGAGGTGCATGAAAACAGGGCGATATAGGGGTAGGTATGAGAGGTGCATGAAAAGACAGTGATAAGCGGGAAGCTATCAGAGGCGCGTGAAAACACATCGATATAGTGGAAGGTATGAGAAGTGTGCGAAAACACAACCATATAGGGGAAGGTATGAGAGGTGCGTGAAAACACAGCGATATAGTGGAAGGTATGAGAGGTGCGCGAAAACACAGTGATATAGTGGAAGATATAGGAGATGCATGAAACCACGGCGATATAGGGGAAGGTATGAGAGATGAGCCAAAACTCAGCTAAAAAGGGGAAGTTATGAGAGGTGCGCGAGGACACGGCAATATAGGCAAAGCTGTGAGAGGTGAGCAAAAACACAGCGATATATGGGAAGCTATGGGAGGGGCATGAAATCAGAGCGAGAAAGAGGAAGGTATGAGAGGTGTGAGAAAACACAGCAATATAGGGGGAGCTATGGGAGGTGTGTGAAAACAGGGCGATATAGGGGTAGGTATGAGAGGTGCATGAAAAGAAAGTGATAAGCGGGAAGCTATGAGAGGTGCGCGAAAACACAGCAATATAGGGGAAACTATGGGAGGTGCGTGAAAGCACAGCGATATAGGAGAATGTATGGGAGGTGCGTTAAAACACTGCGATACAGGGGAATGTATGAGAGGTGCGCGAAAACACAGTGATATAGGGGAAGATATAGGAGATGCGCGATAACACGGCGATATAGGGGAAGGTATGAGAGATGAGCAAAAACTCAGTTAAAAAGGGGAAGGTATAAGAGGTGCGTGAGAACATGGCGATATAGGCAAAGCTATCAGAGGTGAGCAAAAACACAGTGATATAGGGGAAGGTTATTAGAGGTTCTCGAAATCACAATATAGGGGAAGCTATGCGAGGGACGTGAAAACATAGCGATATAGGGGAAGCTATGGGAGGGCGTGAGAACACAGTGATACAGGGGGAAGTATGAGAGGTGCGCGAAAACACAGTGATATAGGGGAAGATATAGGAGATGCGCGAAAACACGGCGA
Organism: Mobula birostris; assembly: GCF_030028105.1. Taxonomy (NCBI): domain Eukaryota; kingdom Metazoa; phylum Chordata; class Chondrichthyes; order Myliobatiformes; family Myliobatidae; genus Mobula; species Mobula birostris. The sequence goes on along the minus strand of NW_027276870.1, from coordinate 7,352 downwards.
TATAGGGGAAGGTATGAGAGATGCGCGAAAACACAGCGATATATGAGAAGCTATGGGAGGTGCGCAAAAACACAGCGATTTGGGGGACGCTATGAGAGGTGCACGAAAATATTGCAACATATAGAAGCCTATGATAGGTGCACGAGAACACAGCAATAGAGGGGATGCTATGAGAGGTGTGCGATAACACAGCAAAAAAGGGGAAGGTATGAGAAGTGTGCGAAAACACTGCGATATATGGCGAACTATGGGAGGTGCGTGAAAACAGGGCAATATAGGAGTACGTATGAGAGGTGCATGAAAAGACAGTGATAAGCGGGAAGCTATGAGAGGTGCTTCGAAAACATATCAATATAGGGGAAGGTACTAGAGGTGCATGAAAAAACTTCGATATAGTGGAAGGTATGAGAGGTGTGCGAAAACTCAACGATATAGGGGAAGGTATGAGAGGTGCGCAAGACCATAGCGATATATGGGAAGCTATGAGAGTCGCACGAAAGCTATCAGAGGTGAGCAAATACACAGTGATATAGGGGAAGGTTATTAGAGGTGCACGAAAACACGATATAGGGGAAGCTATGCGAGGGGTGTGAAAACAGCGATATAGGGGAAGCTATGGGAGGGCGTGAAAACACAGCAATACAGGGGAAGGTATGAGAGGTGCGCGAAAACACAGTGATATAGGGGAAGATATAGGAGATGCGCGAAAACACGGCGATATAGGGGAAGGTATGAGAGATGAGCAAAAGCTCAGCTAAAAAGGGGAAGGTATGAGAGGTGCACGAGTACACGGCAATATAGGCAAAGCTGTGAGAGGTGAGCAAATACATAGCTATATATGGGAAGGTATGAGAGGTGCGCAAAAACACAACGATATAGGGGAAGCTATGCGATATGCGTGAAAGCACAGCGATATCAGGGAAATTACGAGAGGTGCCCGAAAACACATCAATATAGGCGAAGCTACGAGAGGTGCGCGAAAACACAGCGATATAGTGGAAGGTATGAGAGGTGCGCGAAAACACAGCGATATATGGGAAGCTATGGGAGGTGCATGAAATCAGAGCGAGAAAGGGGAAGGTATGAGAGGTGTGAGAAAACACAGCAATATAGGGGGAGCTATGGGAGGTGAATGAAAACAGGGCGATATAGGGGTAGGTATGAGAGGTGCATGAAAAGAAAGTGATAAGCGGGAAGCTATGAGAGGTGCGCGAAAACACAGCGATATAGGGGAGGGTATGAGCGGTGCGCGAAAACATATCGATATAAGGGAAGCTACGAGAGGTGCGTGAAAATACATCGATATAGTGGAAGGTATGAGAGGTGTTTAAAAACACAACGATATAGGAGAAGGTATGAGAGGTGCGCAAAACCACAGCGATATAGGGGAAACTATGGGAGGTGCGTGAAAGCACAGCGATATAGGAGAATGTATGGGAGGTGCGTTAAAACACTGCGATACAGGGGAAGGTATGAGAGGTGCGCGAAAACACAGTGATATAGGGGAAGATATAGGAGATGCGCGATAACACGGCGATATAGGGGAAGGTATGAGAGATGAGCAAAATCTCAGCTAAAAAGGGGAAGGTATAAGAGGTGCGTGAAAACATGGCGATATAGGCAAAGCTATCAGAGGTGAGCAAAAACACAGTGATATAGGGGAAGGTTATTAGAGGTGCACGAAAACACAATATAGGGGAAGCTATGCGAGGGGCGTGAAAACATAGCGATATAGGGGAAGCTACGGGAGGGCGTGAAAACACAGCGATACAGGGGAAGGTATGAGAGGTGCGCGAAAACACAGTGATATAGGGGAGGGTATGAGCGGTGCGCGAAAATATATCGATATAAGGGAAGCTACGAGAGGTGCGTGAAAAATCATCGATATAATGGAAGGTATGAGAGGTGTTTGAAAACACAACGATATAGGGGAAGGTATGAGAGGTGCGCAAAACCACAGCGATATATGGAAGCAATGAGAGGTGCGCTAAAGCATGGCGATATTGGGGAAGGTATGAGAGGTGCGCGAAAGCACAGTGATATAGGGGAAGCTATGGGAGGTACGCGAAAACACGGCGATATAGGGGAAGATATAGGAGATGCCGTGAAAACATGGCGATATAGGGGAAGTATGAGAGATGAGAAAAAACTCAGCTAAAAAGGGAAAGGTATGAGAGGTGCACGAGTACTTGCAATATAGGCAAAGCTGTGAGAGGTGAGCAAATAGATAGATATATAGGGGAAGGTATGAGAGGTGCGCGAAAACACAACGATATAGGGGAAGCTATGCGATATGCACGAAAGCACAGCGATATCAGGGAAATTATGAGAGGTGCCCGAAACACAGCCGATATAGTGGAAGGTATCAGAGGTACGCGAATAAACAGTGATATATGGGAAGCTATGGGAGGTGCATGAAATCAGAGCGAGAAAGGGGAAGGTATGAGAGGTGTGAGAAAACACAGCAATATAGAGGGAGCTATGGGAGGTGCATGAAAACAGGGGCAATATAGGGGTAGGTATGAGAGGTGCATGAAAAGACAGTGATAAGCGGGAAGCTATGAGAGGTGCGCAAAAACACAGCGATATAGGGGAGGGTTTGAGTGGTGCGCGAAAACATATCGATATAGGGGAAGCTACGAGAGGTGCTTGAACAAAGCATCGATATATGGAAGGTATGAGAGGTGTGCAAAAGACAACGATATAGGGGACGGTATGAGAGGTGCGCAACACCACAGCGATATATGGGAAGCTATGAGAGGTGCGCTCCGAACACAGCGATATAGAGAATGTATGGGAGTGCGTTTGAAACACTGCGATACAGGGGAAGGTATGAGAAGTGCATGAAAAAATATCGATATAGTTGAAGGTATGAGAGGTGTGCGAAAACACAACAATATAGTGGATGTATGAGAGGTGTGCGAAAACACAATGATATAGGGAAGGTATGAAGGTGCGTGAAAACACAGCGATATAGGGGAAGCTATGGGAGGTGCTGAAAACACAGCGATATAGGAGAATGTATGGGAGGTGCGTTAAAACACTGTGATACAGGGGAAGGTATGAGAGGTGCGCGAAAGCACAGTGATATGGGGAAGATATAGGAGATGCGCGATAACACGGCGATATAGGGGAAGGTACGAGAGATGAGCAAAAACTCAGCTAAAAAGGGGAAGGTATAAGAGGTGCGTGAGAACATGGCGATATAGGCAAAGCTATCAGAGGTGAGCAAAAACACAGTGATATAGGGGAAGGTTATTAGAGGTGCATGAAAACACGATATGGGGAAGCTATGCGAGGGGCGTGAAAACATAGCGATATAGGGGAAGCTATGGGAGGTGCATGAAAACACAGCGATACAGGGGAAGGTATGAGAGGTGCGCGAAAAAACGGCGATATTGGGGAAGGTATGAGAGATGAGCGAAATCTCTGTTAAATAGGGGAAGGTATGAGAGTTGCGTGAGAACATGGCGATATAGGCAAAGCCATCAGAGATGAGAAAAAACACAGCGATAGAGGGGAAGGTTATTAGAGGTCCGCGAAAACACGATATAGAGGAAGCTATGCGAGGTGCGTGAAAACACAGCAATATAGGCGAAGCTATGGGAGGTGCATGAAAACACAGCAATATAAGGGAAGGTATGAGAGATGCGCAAAAACTTAGCTAAAAAGGGGAAGTTATGAGAGGTGCGCGAAGAAACGGCAATATAGGCAAAGCTGTGAGAGGTGAGCAAAAACACAGCAATATAGGGGAAGGTATGAGAGGTGCGCGAAAACACAACGATATAGGGGAATCTATGCGAGATGCGCGAAAACACAGCGATATCAGAGAAATTATGAGAGGTGCCCGAAAACACATCGATATAGGCAAAGCTACGAGAGGTGCGCGAAAACACAGCGGTATAGTGGAATGTATCAGAGGTGCGCAAAAACACAGGGATATAGGGGAAGATATAGGAGATGCATGAAACCACGGCGATATAGGGGAAGGTATGAGAGATGAGCAAAAACTCAGCTAAAAAGGAGAAGTTATGAGAGGTGCGCGAGGACACGGCAATATAGGCAGAGCTGTGAGAGGTGAGCAAAAACACAGCGATATAGGGGAAGGTATGAGAGGTGTGCGAAAACACAATGATATAGGGGAATCTATGCGAGATGCGCGAAAACACAGCGATATCAGAGAAATTATGAGAGGTGCCCGAAAACACATCGATATAGGGGAAGCTACCAGAGGTGCGCGAATACACAGCGATATAGGGGAAGCTATGAGAGGTGCACGAAAACACAGCGATTTGGGGTAAGCTATGAGAGGTGCGTGAAAATATTTCAACATATAGAAACCTATGAGGGGTGCATGAGAACACAGCAATAGAGGGTATGCAATGAGAGGTGTGCGATAACACAGCAAAAAAGGGGAAGGTACGAGAAGTGCGCGAAAACGCAACGATATATGGCAAACTATGGGAGGTGCATGAAAACAGGGCGATATAGGGGTAGGTATGAGAGGTGCATGAAAAGACAGTGATAAGCGGGAAGCTATCAGAGGCGCGTGAAAACACATCGATATAGTGGAAGGTATGAGAAGTGTGCGAAAACACAACCATATAGGGGAAGGTATGAGAGGTGCGTGAAAACACAGCGATATAGTGGAAGGTATGAGAGGTGCGCGAAAACACAGTGATATAGTGGAAGATATAGGAGATGCATGAAACCACGGCGATATAGGGGAAGGTATGAGAGATGAGCCAAAACTCAGCTAAAAAGGGGAAGTTATGAGAGGTGCGCGAGGACACGGCAATATAGGCAAAGCTGTGAGAGGTGAGCAAAAACACAGCGATATATGGGAAGCTATGGGAGGGGCATGAAATCAGAGCGAGAAAGAGGAAGGTATGAGAGGTGTGAGAAAACACAGCAATATAGGGGGAGCTATGGGAGGTGTGTGAAAACAGGGCGATATAGGGGTAGGTATGAGAGGTGCATGAAAAGAAAGTGATAAGCGGGAAGCTATGAGAGGTGCGCGAAAACACAGCAATATAGGGGAAACTATGGGAGGTGCGTGAAAGCACAGCGATATAGGAGAATGTATGGGAGGTGCGTTAAAACACTGCGATACAGGGGAATGTATGAGAGGTGCGCGAAAACACAGTGATATAGGGGAAGATATAGGAGATGCGCGATAACACGGCGATATAGGGGAAGGTATGAGAGATGAGCAAAACCTCAGTTAAAAAGGGGAAGGTATAAGAGGTGCGTGAGAACATGGCGATATAGGCAAAGCTATCAGAGGTGAGCAAAAACACAGTGATATAGGGGAAGGTTATTAGAGGTTCTCGAAATCACAATATAGGGGAAGCTATGCGAGGGACGTGAAAACATAGCGATATAGGGGAAGCTATGGGAGGGCGTGAAAACACAGTGATACAGGGGGAAGTATGAGAGGTGCGCGAAAACACAGTGATATAGGGGAAGATATAGGAGATGCGCGAAAACACGGCGATATAGGGGAAGGTATGAGAGATGCGCGAAAACACAGCGATATATGAGAAGCTATGGGAGGTGCGCAAAAACACAGCGATTTGGGGGACGCTATGAGAGGTGCACGAAAATATTGCAACATATAGAAGCCTATGATAGGTGCACGAGAACACAGCAATAGAGGGGATGCTATGAGAGGTGTGCGATAACACAGCAAAAAAGGGGAAGGTATGAGAAGTGTGCGAAAACACTGCGATATATGGCGAACTATGGGAGGTGCGTGAAAACAGGGCAATATAGGAGTACGTATGAGAGGTGCATGAAAAGACAGTGATAAGCGGGAAGCTATGAGAGGTGCTTCGAAAACATATCAATATAGGGGAAGGTACTAGAGGTGCATGAAAAAACTTCGATATAGTGGAAGGTATGAGAGGTGTGCGAAAACTCAACGATATAGGGGAAGGTATGAGAGGTGCGCAAGACCATAGCGATATATGGGAAGCTATGAGAGTCGCACGAAAGCTATCAGAGGTGAGCAAATACACAGTGATATAGGGGAAGGTTATTAGAGGTGCACGAAAACACGATATAGGGGAAGCTATGCGAGGGGTGTGAAAACAGCGATATAGGGGAAGCTATGGGAGGGCGTGAAACACAGCAATACAGGGGAAGGTATGAGAGGTGCGCGAAAACACAGTGATATAGGGGAAGATCTATAGGAGATGCGCGAAAAACACGGCGATATAGGGGAAGGTATGAGAGATGAGCAAAAACTCAGCTAAAAAGGGGAAGGTATGAGATGTGCACGAGTACACGGCAATATAGGCAAAGCTGTGAGAGGTGAGCAAATACATAGCTATATATGGGAAGGTATGAGAGGTGCGCAAAAACACAACGATATAGGGGAAGCTATGCGATATGCGTGAAAGCACAGCGATATCAGGGAAATTACGAGAGGTGCCCGAAAACACATCAATATAGGCGAAGCTACGAGAGGTGCGCGAAAACACAGCGATATAGTGGAAGGTATGAGAGGTGCGCGAAACACAGCGATATATGGGAAGCTATGGGAGGTGCATGAAATCAGAGCGAGAAAGGGGAAGGTATGAGAGGTGTGAGAAAACACAGCAATATAGGGGGGAGCTATGGGAGGTGAATGAAAACAGGGCGATATAGGGGTAGGTATGAGAGGTGCATGAAAAGAAAGTGATAAGCGGAAGCTATGAGAGGTGCGCGAAAACACAGCGATATAGGGGAGGGTATGAGCGGTGCGCGAAAACATATCGATATAAGGGAAGCTACGAGAGGTGCGTGAAAATACATCGATATAGTGGAAGGTATGAGAGGTGTTTTAAAAACACAACGATATAGGAGAAGGTATGAGAGGTGCGCAAAACCACAGCGATATAGGGGAAACTATGGGAGGTGCGTGAAAGCACAGCGATATAGGAGAATGTATGGGAGGTGCGTTAAAACACTGCGATACAGGGGAAGGTATGAGAGGTGCGCGAAAACACAGTGATATAGGGGGAAGATATAGGAGATGCGCGATAACACGGCGATATAGGGGAAGGTATGAGAGATGAGCAAAATCTCAGCTAAAAAGGGAAGGTATAAGAGGTGCGTGAAAACATGGCGATATAGGCAAAGCTATCAGAGGTGAGCAAAAACCAGTGATATAGGGGAAGGTTATTAGAGGTGCACGAAAACACAATATAGGGGAAGCTATGCGAGGGGCGTGAAAACATAGCGATATAGGGGAAGCTACGGGAGGGCGTGAAAACACAGCGATACAGGGAAGGTATGAGAGGTGCGCGAAAACACAGTGATATAGGGAGGGTATGAGCGGTGCGCGAAAATATATCGATATAAGGGAA
>NW_027276869.1:0-34289 GCF_030028105.1 Mobula birostris | reverse complement strand
CACTGAATCTCATGCCCTGAAACTCCTGCCCTGAAACTCATGCCCTGAAACTCATGCCCCGAATCTCATGCCCTGAATCTCATGTCCTGAAACTCCTGCCCTGAATCACCTACCCTGAAACTCATGCCCTGAATCTCATGCCCTGAATCTCATGCCCTGAATCTCCTGCACTGAAACACCTGCCCTGAATCTCCTGTCCTGAAACTCATGCCCTGAATCTCATGCCCTGAATCTCATGCCCTGAATCTCCTGCACTGAAACACCTACCCTGAATCTCCTGCCCTGAAAAATCATGCCCTGAATATCATGCCCTGAATCTCATGCTCTGAAACTCATGCACTGAATCTCATGCCCTCAAGTTCCTGCACTGAAACTCATGCCCTGAATCTCATGACCTGAAACTCATGCCCTGAACCTCATGCCCTGAAACTCAAACCCTGAATCTCATGCCCTGAAACTCATGCCCTAAATCACATACTCTGAAACTCCTGCCCTGAAACTCATGCACTGAAACTCATGCCCCGAATCACATGCCCTAAAGCTCCTGCCCTGAAACTCATGCCTTCAATCTCCTGTCCTAAAACTCATGCCCTGAATCTCATGCCCTGAATCTCATGCCCTGAAACTCCTGCCCTGAATCACCTACCCTGAAACTCATGCCCTGAATCGCATGCCCTGAAACTCCTGCACTGAAACTCATGCCATGAATCTCATATCCTGAAACTCCTGCACTGAAACACCTGCCCTGAATCTCCTGCCCTGAAAATCATGCCCTGAATCTCATGCCCTGAATCTCATGCTCTGAAACTCGTGCACTGAATTTCATGCCCTGAATCTCATGCTCTGAAACTCGTGCACTGAATCTCATGCCCTCAAGTTCCTGCAGTGAAACTCATGCCCTGAATCTCATGCCCTGAAACTCATGCCCTGAATCACCTGCCCTGAAAATCATATCCCTGAATCTCATGCCCTGAATCTCATGCTCTGAAACTCGTGCACTGAATCTCATGCCCTGAAACTCCTGCCCTGAAACTCATGCCCTGAAACTCATGCCCCGAATCTCATGCCCTGAATCTCATGTCCTGAAACTCCTGCCCTGAATCACCTACCCTGAAACTCATGCCCTGAATCTCATGCCCTGAAGCTCCTGCACTGAAACTCATGCCATGAATCTCATATCCTGAAGCTCACGCCCTGAATCACATGCCCTGAAACTCCTGCCCTGAAACTCATGCCCTGAAACTCATGCCCTGAAACTCATGCCCCGAATCTCATGCCCTGAATCTCATGTCCTGAAACTCCTGCCCTGAATCACCTACCCTGAAACTCATGCCCTGAATCTCATGCCCTGAAGCTCCTGCACTGAAACTCATGCCATGAATCTCATATCCTGAAGCTCACGCCCTGAATCACATGCCCTGAAACTCCTGCCCTGAAACTCATGCCCTGAAACTCATGCCCTGAAACTCATGCCCTGAATCTCCTGTCCTGAAACTCATGCCCTGAATCTCATGCCCTGAATCTCATGCCCTGAAACTCCTGCACTGAAACACCTGCCCTGAATCTCCTGCCCTGAAAATCATGCCCTGAATCTCATACCCTGAATCTCATGCTCTGAAACTCTTGCCCTGAACCTCTTGCCTTGAAACTCAAGCCCTGAATCTCATGCACTGTATCTCATGCCCTCAAGTTCCTGCACTGATACTCATGCCCTGAATCTCATGCCCTGAAACTCTTGCCCTGAACTTCATGCCTTGAAACTCAAGCCCTGAAACTCATGCCCTGAAACTCATGCCCTAAATCACATACCCTGAAACTCCTGCCCTGAATCTCATGCCCTAAAACTCCTGCCCTGAATCATCTGCCCAGAAACTCATGCCCTGAATCACATGCCCTGAAATACCTGCATTGAATCCCATGCCCTGAAACTCATACCCTGAATCTCATGCCCTGAAACTCCTGCCCTCAAACTCATGCACTGAAACTCATGCCCTGAATCTCATGCCTTGAAACTCCTGCCCTCAAACTCATGCACTGAAACTAATTCCCTGAATCTCATGCCCTGAAACTCCTGCACTGAAACTCATGCCATGAATCTCATATCCTGAAACTCACGCCCTGAATCACATGCCCTGAAACTCCTGCCCTGAAACTCATGGCTGAAACTCATGCCCTGAAACTCATGCCCTGAATCTCATGCCCTGAATCTCATGCCCTGAAACTCCTGCACTGAAACACCTGCCCTGAATCTCCTGCCCTGAAAATCATGCCCTGAATCTCATGCCCTGAATCTCATGCTCTGAAACTCGTGCACTGAATCTCATGCCCTCAAGTTCCTGCACTGAAACTCATGCCCTGAATCTCATGCCCTGAAACTCATGCCCTGAACCTCATGCCTTGAAACCCATGCCCTCAAACTCATGCACTGAAACTCATGCCCTGAATCTCATGCCCTGAAACTCCTGCACTGAAACTCATGCCATTAATCTCATATCCTGAAACTCACGCCCTGAATCACATGCCCTGAAACTCATGCCCTGAATCTCCTGTCCTAAAACTCATGCCCTGAATCTCATGCCCTGTATCTCATGCCCTGAAACTCCTGCACTGAAACACCTGTTCTGAATCTCCTGCCCTGAAACTCATGCCCTGAATCTCATGCCCTGAATCTCATGCCCTGAATCTCATGCTCTGAAACTCGTGCACTGAATCTCATGCCCTCAAGTTCCTGCACTGAAACTCATGCCCTGAATCTCATGCCCTGAAACTCATGCCCTGAACCTCATGCCGTGAAACCCCTGCCCTCAAACTCATGCACTGAAACTCATGCCCTGAATCTCATGCCCTGAACCTCCTGCACTGAAACTCATGCCATTAATCTCATATCCTGAAACTCACGCCCTGAATCACATGCCCTGAAACTCATGCCCTGAATCTCCTGTCCTAAAACTCATGCCCTGAATCTCATGCCCTGTATCTCATGCCCTGAAACTCCTGCACTGAAACACCTGTTCTGAATCTCCTGCCCTGAAACTCATGCCCTGAATCTCATGCCCTGAATCTCACGCTCTGAAACTCGTGCACTGAATCTCATTACCTCAAGTTCCTGCGCTGAAACTCATTCCCTGAATCGCATGTCCTGAAACTCCTGCCCTGAATCACCTACCCTGAAACTCATGCCCTGAATCTAATGCCCTGAAACTCCTGCACTGAAACTCATGCCCTGAATCTCATATCCTGAAACTCCTGCCCTGAATCACCTACCCTGAAACTCATGCCCTGAATCTCATGCCCTGAAACTCCTGCACTGAAACTCATGCCATGAATCTCATATCCTGAAACTCAGGCCCTTAATCACATGCCCTGAAACTCCTGCCCTGAAATTCATACCCTGAAACTCATGCCCTGAATCTGCTGTCCTGAATCTCATGCCATGAATCTCATGCCCTGAATCTCATGCCCTGAAACTCCTGCACTGAAACACCTGCCCTGACTCTCCTGCCCTGAAAATCATGCCCTGAATTTCATGCCCTGAATCTCATGCTCTGAAACTCGTGCACTGAATCTCATGCCCTCAAGTTCCTGCAGTGAAACTCATGCCCTGAATCTCATGCCCTGAAACTCATGCCCTGAACCTCATGCCCTGAAACTCAAGCCCTGAATCTCATGCCCTGAAACTCATGCCCTAAATCACATACCCTGAAACTCCTGCCCTGAAACTCATGCACTGAAACCCATGCCCTGAATCACATGCCCTAAAATTCCTGCCCTGAATTATCTGCCCAGAAACTCATGCCCTGAATTGCATGCCCTGAAATACCTGCCCTGAATCTCATGCCCCGAAACTCATGTCCTGAATCTCATGCCCTGAATCTCATGCCGTGAAACTCCTGCACTGAAACACCTGCCCTGAATCTCCTGCCTTGAAAATCATGCCCTGAATCTCATGCCCTAAAACTCCTGCCCGGAATCATCTGCCCAGAAACTCATGCCCTGAATTACATGCCCTGAAATCCCTGCCCTGAATCTCATGCCCAGAAACTCATGCCCTGAATCTCATGCCCCGAAACTCCTGCCCTCAAACTAATGCACTGAAACCCATGCCCTGAATCACATGCCCTAAAATTCCTGCCCTGAATTATCTGCCCTGAAACTCCTGCCCTGAAACTCATGCCCTGAAACTCATGCCCTGAAACTCCTGCCCTGAATCTCCTGTCCTAAAACTCATGCCCTGAATCTCATGCCCTGAAACTTCTGCACTGAAACACCTGCCCTGAATCTCCTGCCCTGAAACTCATGCCCTGAATCTCATACCCTGAATCTCACGCTCTGAAACTCGTGCACTGAATCTCATGACCTCAAGTTCCTGCACGGAAACTCATGCCCTGAATCTCAGGTCCTGAAACTCCTGCCCTGAATCACCTACCCTGAAACTCATGCCCTGAATCTCATGCCCTGAAACTCCTGCACTGAAACTCATGCCATGAATCTCATATCCCAAAACTCACCCCCTGAATCACATGCCCTGAAACTCCTGCCCTGAAACTCATGCCCTGAAACTCATGCCCTGAAACTCATGCCCTGAATCTCCTGTCCTGAAACTCATGCCCTGAATCTCATGCCCTGAATCTCATGCCCTGAATCTCCTGCACTGAAACACCTGCCCTGAATCTCCTGCCCTGAAAATCATGCCCTGAATCTCATGCCCTGAATCTCATGCTCTGAAACTCATGCACTTAATCTCATGCAAACAAGTTCCTCCACTGAAACTCATGCCCTGAATCTCATGACCAGAAACTCATGCCCTGAACCTCATGCCCTGAAACTCATGCCCTGAACCTCATGCCCTGAAACTCAAACCCTGAATCTCATGCCCTGAAACTCATGCCCTAAATCACATACTCTGAAACTCCTGCCCTGAAACTCATGCACTGAAACTCATGCCCCGAATCACATGCCCTAAAGCTCCTGCCCTGAAACTCATGCCTTCAATCTCCTGTCCTAAAACTCATGCCCTGAATCTCATGCCCTGAATCTCATGCCCTGAAACTCCTGCCCTGAATCACCTACCCTGAAACTCATGCCCTGAATCGCATGCCCTGAAACTCCTGCACTGAAACTCATGCCATGAATCTCATATCCTGAAACTCCTGCACTGAAACACCTGCCCTAAATCTCCTGCCCTGAAAATCATGCCCTGAATCTCATGCCCTGAATCTCATGCTCTGAAACTCGTGCACTGAATTTCATGCCCTGAATCTCATGCTCTGAAACTCGTGCACTGAATCTCATGCCCTCAAGTTCCTGCAGTGAAACTCATGCCCTGAATCTCATGCCCTGAAACTCATGCCCTGAACCTCATGCCCTGAAACTCAAGCCCTGAATCTCATGCCCTGAAACTCATGCCCTAAATCACATACCCTGAAACTCCTGCCCTGAAACTCATGCACTGAAACCCATGCCCTGAATCACATGCCCTAAAATTCCTGCCCTGAATTATCTGCCCAGAAACTCATGCCCTGAATTGCATGCCCTGAAATACCTGCCCTGAATCTCATGCCCCGAAACTCATGTCCTGAATCTCATGCCCTGAATCTCATGCCGTGAAACTCCTGCACTGAAACACCTGCCCTGAATCTCCTGCCTTGAAAATCATGCCCTGAATCTCATGCCCTAAAACTCCTGCCCGGAATCATCTGCCCAGAAACTCATGCCCTGAATTACATGCCCTGAAATACCTGCCCTGAATCTCATGCCCAGAAACTCCTGCCCTCAAACTAATGCACTGAAATTCAGGCCCTGAATCTCATGCCTTGAAACTCCTGCCCTCAAAATCATGCACTGAAACTCATGCCCTGAATCTCATGCCCTGAAACACCTGCACTGAAACTCATGCCATGAATCTCATATCCTGAAACTCACGCCCTGAATCACATGCCCTGAAACTCCTGCCCTGAAACACATGCCCTGAAACTCATGCCCTGAAACTCATGCCCTGAATCTCATGCCCTGAATCTCGTGCCCTGAATCTCCTGCACTGAAACACCTGCCCTGAATCTCCTGCCCTGAAAATCATGCCCTGAATCTCATGCTCTGAAACTCGTGCACTGAATCTCATGCCCTCAAGTTCCTGCACTGAAAATCATGCCCTGAATCTCATGCCCTGAAACTCATGCCCCGAACCTCATGCCCTGAAACTCAAGCTCTGAATCTCATGCCCTAAAACTCATGCCCTAAATCACATACCCTGAAACTCCTGCCCTGAAACTCATGCACTGAAACTCATGCCCTGAATCTCATGCCCTAAAACTCCTGCCCTGAATCATCTACCCAGAAACTCATGCCCTGAATTACATGCCCTGAAATACCTGCCCTGAATCTCATGCCCTGAAATTCCTGCACAGAAACTCATGCCATAAATCTCATATCCTGAAACTCACGCCCTGAATTACATGCCCTGAAACTCCTGCCCTGAAACTCATGCCCTGAAACTCATGCCCTGAAACTCCTGCCCTGAATCTCCTGTCCTAAAACTCATGCCCTGAATCTCATGCCCTGAAACTCCTGCACTGAAACACCTGCCCTGAATCTCCTGCCCTGAAACTCATGCCCTGAATCTCATACCCTGAATCTCACGCTCTGAAACTCATGCCCTGAATCTCATGCCCTGAAACTCCTGCACTGAAACTCATGCCATGAATCTCATATCCCAAAACTCACCCCCTGAATCACATGCCCTGAAACTCCTGCCCTGAAACTCATGCCCTGAAACTCATGCCCTGAATCAACTGTCCTGAAACTCATGCCCTGAATCTCATGCCCTGAATCTCATGCCCTGAATCTCCTGCACTGAAACACCTGCCCTGAATCTCCTGTCCTGAAACTCATGCCCTGAATCTCATGCCCTGAATCTCATGCCCTGAATCTCCTGCACTGAAACACCTACCCTGAATCTCCTGCCCTGAAAAATCATGCCCTGAATATCATGCCCTGAATCTCATGCTCTGAAACTCATGCACTGAATCTCATGCCCTCAAGTTCCTGCACTGAAACTCATGCCCTGAATCTCATGACCTGAAACTCATGCCCTGAACCTCATGCCCTGAAACTCAAACCCTGAATCTCATGCCCTGAAACTCATGCCCTAAATCACATACTCTGAAACTCCTGCCCTGAAACTCATGCACTGAAACTCATGCCCCGAATCACATGCCCTAAAGCTCCTGCCCTGAAACTCATGCCTTCAATCTCCTGTCCTAAAACTCATGCCCTGAATCTCATGCCCTGAATCTCATGCCCTGAAACTCCTGCCCTGAATCACCTACCCTGAAACTCATGCCCTGAATCGCATGCCCTGAAACTCCTGCACTGAAACTCATGCCATGAATCTCATATCCTGAAACTCCTGCACTGAAACACCTGCCCTGAATCTCCTGCCCTGAAAATCATGCCCTGAATCTCATGCCCTGAATCTCATGCTCTGAAACTCGTGCACTGAATTTCATGCCCTGAATCTCATGCTCTGAAACTCGTGCACTGAATCTCATGCCCTCAAGTTCCTGCAGTGAAACTCATGCCCTGAATCTCATGCCCTGAAACTCATGCCCTGAACCTCATGCCCTGAAACTCAAGCCCTGAATCTCATGCCCTGAAACTCATGCCCTAAATCACATACCCTGAAACTCCTGCCCTGAAACTCATGCACTGAAACCCATGCCCTGAATCACATGCCCTAAAATTCCTGCCCTGAATTATCTGCCCAGAAACTCATGCCCTGAATTGCATGCCCTGAAATACCTGCCCTGAATCTCATGCCCCGAAACTCATGTCCTGAATCTCATGCCCTGAATCTCATGCCGTGAAACTCCTGCACTGAAACACCTGCCCTGAATCTCCTGCCTTGAAAATCATGCCCTGAATCTCATGCCCTAAAACTCCTGCCCGGAATCATCTGCCCAGAAACTCATGCCCTGAATTACATGCCCTGAAATACCTGCCCTGAATCTCATGCCCAGAAACTCCTGCCCTCAAACTAATGCACTGAAATTCAGGCCCTGAATCTCATGCCTTGAAACTCCTGCCCTCAAAATCATGCACTGAAACTCATGCCCTGAATCTCATGCCCTGAAACACCTGCACTGAAACTCATGCCATGAATCTCATATCCTGAAACTCACGCCCTGAATCACATGCCCTGAAACTCCTGCCCTGAAACACATGCCCTGAAACTCATGCCCTGAAACTCATGCCCTGAATCTCATGCCCTGAATCTCGTGCCCTGAATCTCCTGCACTGAAACACCTGCCCTGAATCTCCTGCCCTGAAAATCATGCCCTGAATCTCATGCTCTGAAACTCGTGCACTGAATCTCATGCCCTCAAGTTCCTGCACTGAAAATCATGCCCTGAATCTCATGCCCTGAAACTCATGCCCCGAACCTCATGCCCTGAAACTCAAGCTCTGAATCTCATGCCCTAAAACTCATGCCCTAAATCACATACCCTGAAACTCCTGCCCTGAAACTCATGCACTGAAACTCATGCCCTGAATCTCATGCCCTAAAACTCCTGCCCTGAATCATCTACCCAGAAACTCATGCCCTGAATTACATGCCCTGAAATACCTGCCCTGAATCTCATGCCCTGAAATTCCTGCACAGAAACTCATGCCATAAATCTCATATCCTGAAACTCACGCCCTGAATTACATGCCCTGAAACTCCTGCCCTGAAACTCATGCCCTGAAACTCATGCCCTGAAACTCCTGCCCTGAATCTCCTGTCCTAAAACTCATGCCCTGAATCTCATGCCCTGAAACTCCTGCACTGAAACACCTGCCCTGAATCTCCTGCCCTGAAACTCATGCCCTGAATCTCATACCCTGAATCTCACGCTCTGAAACTCGTGCACTGAATCTCATGACCTCAAGTTCCTGCACGGAAACTCATGCCCTGAATCTCAAGTCCTGAAACTCCTGCCCTGAATCACCTACCCTGAAACTCATGCCCTGAATCTCATGCCCTGAAACTCCTGCACTGAAACTCATGCCATGAATCTCATATCCCAAAACTCACCCCCTGAATCACATGCCCTGAAACTCCTGCCCTGAAACTCATGCCCTGAAACTCATGCCCTGAAACTCATGCCCTGAATCTCCTGTCCTGAAACTCATGCCCTGAATCTCATGCCCTGAATCTCATGCCCTGAATCTCCTGCACTGAAACATCTGCCCTGAATCTCCTGTCCTGAAACTCATGCCCTGAATCTCATGCCCTGAATCTCAAGCCCTGAATCTCCTGCACTGAAACACCTACCCTGAATCTCCTGCCCTGAAAAATCATGCCCTGAATAACATGCCCTGAATCTCATGCTCTGAAACTCATGCACTGAATCTCATGCCCTCAAGTTCCTGCACTGAAACTCATGCCCTGAATCTCATGACCTGAAACTCATGCCCTGAACCTCATGCCCTGAAACTCAAACCCTGAATCTCATGCCCTGAAACTCATGCCCTAAATCACATACTCTGAAACTCCTGCCCTGAAACTCATGCACTGAAACTCATGCCCCGAATCACATGCCCTAAAGCTCCTGCCCTGAAACTCATGCCTTCAATCTCCTGTCCTAAAACTCATGCCCTGAATCTCATGCCCAAAATCTCATGCCCTGAAACTCCTGCCCTGAATCACCTACCCTGAAACTGATGCCCTGAATCACATGCCCTGAAACTCCTGCACTGAAACTCATGCCATGAATCTCATATCCTGAAACTCCTGCACTGAAACACCTGCCCTGAGTCTCCTGCCCTGAAAATCATGCCCTGAATCTCATGCCCTGAATCTCATGCTCTGAAACTCGTGCACTGAATCTCATGCCCTCAAGTTCCTGCACTGAAACTCATGCCCTGAATCTCATGCCCTGAAACTCATGCCCTGAACCTCATGCCTTGAAACTCATGCTCTGAATCTCATGCCCTGAAACTCATGCCCTAAATCACATACCCTGAAGCTCCTGCCCTGAAACTCATGCACTGAAACTCATGCCCTGAATCACATGCCCTGAATCTCATGCCCTGAATCTCATGCCCTGAAACTCCTGCACTGAAACACCTGCCCTGAATCATCTGCCCAGAAACTCATGCTTTGAATTACATGCCCTGAAATACCTGCCCTGAATCTCATGCCCTGAAACTCATGCCCTGAAACTCATGCCCTGAATCTCATGCCCTGAATCTCATGCCCTGAAACTCCTGCACTGAAACACCTGCCCTGAATCACCTGCCCTGAAAATCATATCCCTGAATCTCATGCCCTGAATCTCATGCTCTGAAACTCGTGCACTGAATCTCATGCCCTGAAACTCCTGCCCTGAAACTCATGCCCTGAAACTCATGCCCCGAATCTCATGCCCTGAATCTCATGTCCTGAAACTCCTGCCCTGAAGCTCCTGCACTGAAACTCATGCCATGAATCTCATAACCTGAAGCTCACGCCCTGAATCACATGCCCTGAAACTCCTGCCCTGAAACTCATGCCCTGAAACTCATGCCCTGAAACTCATGCCCCGAATCTCATGCCCTGAATCTCATGTCCTGAAACTCCTGCCCTGAATCACCTACCCTGAAACTCATGCCCTGAATCTCATGCCCTGAAGCTCCTGCACTGAAACTCATGCCATGAATCTCATATCCTGAAGCTCACGCCCTGAATCACATGCCCTGAAACTCCTGCTCTGAAACTCATGCCCTGAAACTCATGCCCTGAAACTCATGCCCTGAATATCCTGTCCTGAAACTCATGCCCTGAATCTCATGCCCTGAATCTCATGCCCTGAAACTCCTGCACTGAAACACCTGCCCTGAATCTCCTGCCCTGAAAATCATGCCCTGAATCTCATACCCTGAATCTCATGCTCTGAAACTCTTGCCCTGAACCTCATGCCTTGAAACTCAAGCCCTGAATCTCATGCACTGTATCCCATGCCCTCAAGTTCCTGCACTGATACTCATGCCCTGAATCTCATGCACTGAAACTCTTGCCCTGAACTTCATGCCTTGAAACTCAAGCCCTGAAACTCATGCCCTGAAACTCATGCCCTAAATCACATACCCTGAAACTTCTGCCCTGAAGCTCATGCACTGAAACTCATGCCCTGAATCACATGCCCTAAAACTCCTGCCCTGAATCATCTGCCCAGAAACTCATGCCCTGAATCACATGCCCTGAAATACCTGCATTGAATCTCATGCCCTGAAACTCATACCCTGAATCTCATGCCCTGAAACTCCTGCCCTCAAACTCATGCACTGAAACTCATGCCCTGACTCTCATGCCTTGAAACTCCTGCCCTCAAACTCATGCACTGAAACTAATTCCCTGAATCTCATGCCCTGAAACTCCTGCACTGAAACACATGCCATGAATCTCATATCCTGAAACTCACGCCCTGAATCACATGCCCTGAAACTCCTGCCCTGAAACTCATGGCTGAAACTCATGCCCTGAAACTCATGCCCTGAATCTCATGCCCTGAATCTCATGCCCTGAAACTCCTGCACTAAAACACCTGCCCTGAATCTCCTGCCCTGAAAATCATGCCCTGAATCTCATGCCCTGAATCTCATGCTCTGAAACTCGTGCACTGAATCTCATGCCCTCAAGTTCCTGCACTGAAACTCATGCCCTGAATCTCATGCCCTGAAACTCATGCCCTGAACCTCATGCCTTGAAACCCCTGCCCTCAAACTCATGCACTACGACTCATGCCCTGAATCTCATGCCCTGAAACTCCTGCACTGAAACTCATGCCATTAATCTCATATCCTGAAACTCACGCCCTGAATCACATGCCCTGAAACACCTGTTCTGAATCTCCTGCCCTGAAACTCATGCCCTATATCTCATGCCCTGAATCTCACGCTCTGAAACTCGTGCACTGAATCTCATTACCTCAAGTTCCTGCGCTGAAACTCATTCCCTGAATCGCATGTCCTGAAACTCCTGCCCTGAAACACCTACCCTGAAACTCATGCCCTGAATCTAATGCCCTGAAACTCCTGCACTGAAACTCATGCCCTGAATCTCATATCCTGAAACTCCTGCCATGAATCTCATATCCTGAAACTCAGGCCCTTAATCACATGCCCTGAAACTCCTGCCCTGAAACTCATGCCCTGAAACTCATGCCCTGAATCTGCTGTCCTGAATCTCATGCTATGAATCTCATGCCCTGAATCTCATGCCCTGAAACTCCTGCACTGAAACACCTGCCCTGACTCTCCTGACCTGAAAATCATGCCCTGAATCTCATGCCCTGAATCTCATGCTCTGAAACTCGTGCACTGAATCTCATGCCCTCAAGTTCCTGCAGTGAAACTCATGCATTGAATCTCATGCCCTGAAACTCATGCCCTGAACCTCATGCCCTGAAACTCAAGCCCTGAATCTCAAGCCCTGAAACTCATGCCCTAAATCACATACCCTGAAACTCCTGCCCTGAAACTCATGCACTGAAACCCATGCCCTGAATCACATGCCCTAAAATTCCTGCCCTGAATTATCTGCCCAGAAACTCATGCCCTGAATTGCAGGCCCTAAAATTCCTGCCAGAATTATCTGCCCAGAAACTCATGCCCTGAATTGCATGCCCTGAAATACCTGCCCTGAATCTCATGCCCCGAAACTCATGTCCTGAATCTCATGCCCTGAATCTCATGCCGTGAAACTCCTGCACTGAAACACCTGCCCTGAATCTCCTGCCTTGAAAATCATGCCCTGAATCACATGCCCTAAAACTCCTGCCCGGAATCATCTGCCCAGAAACTCATGCCCTGAATTACATGCCCTGAAATACCTGCCCTGAATCTCATGCCCAGAAACTCATGCCCTGAATCTCATGCCCTGAAACTCCTGCCCTCAAACTAATGCACTGAAATTCATGCCCTGAATCTCATGCCTTGAAACTCCTGCCCTCAAAAACATGCACTGAAACTCATGCCCTGAATCTCATGCCCTGAAACACCTGCACTGAAACTCATGCCATGAATCTCATATCCTGAAACTCACGCCCTGAATCACATGCCCTGAAACTCCTGCCCTGAAACACATGCCCTGAAACTCATGCCCTGAAACTCATGCCCTGAATCTCATGCCCTGAATCTCGTGCCCTGAATCTCCTGCACTGAAACACCTGCCCTGAATCTCCTGCCCTGAAAATCATGCCCTGAATCTCATGCTCTGAAACTCGTGCACTGAATCTCATGCCCTCAAGTTCCTGCACTGAAAATCATGCCCTGAATCTCATGCCCTGAAACTCATGCCCCGAACCTCATGCCCTGAAACTCAAGCCCTGAATCTCATGCCCTGAAACTCATGCCCTAAATCACATACCCTGAAACTCCTGCCCTGAAACTCATGCACTGAAACTCATGCCCTGAATCTCATGCCCTAAAACTCCTGCCCTGAATCATCTACCCAGAAACTCATGCCCTGAATTACATGCCCTGAAATACCTGCCCTGAATCTCATGCCCTGAAATTCCTGCACAGAAACTCATGCCATAAATCTCATATCCTGAAACTCACGCCCTGAATTACATGCCCTGAAACTCCTGCCCTGAAACTCATGCCCTGAAACTCATGCCCTGAAACTCCTGCCCTGAATCTCCTGTCCTAAAACTCATGCCCTGAATCTCATGCCCTGAAACTTCTGCACTGAAACACCTGCCCTGAATCTCCTGCCCTGAAACTCATGCCCTGAATCTCATACCCTGAATCTCACGCTCTGAAACTCGTGCACTGAATCTCATGACCTCAAGTTCCTGCACGGAAACTCATGCCCTGAATCTCAGGTCCTGAAACTCCTGCCCTGAATCACCTACCCTGAAACTCATGCCCTGAATCTCATGCCCTGAAACTCCTGCACTGAATCTCATGCCATGAATCTCATATCCCAAAACTCACCCCCTGAATCACATGCCCTGAAACTCCTGCCCTGAAACTCATGCCCTGAAACTCATGCCCTGAAACTCATGCCCTGAATCTCCTGTCCTGAAACTCATGCCCTGAATCTCATGCCCTGAATCTCATGCCCTGAATCTCCTGCACTGAAACACCTGCCCTGAATCTCCTGCCCTGAAAATCATGCCCTGAATCTCATGCCCTGAATCTCATGCCCTGAAACTCCTGCACTGAAACTCATGCCATGAATCTCATATCCCAAAACTCACCCCCTGAATCACATGCCCTGAAACTCCTGCCCTGAAACTCATGCCCTGAAACTCATGCCCTGAAACTCATGCCCTGAATCTCCTGTCCTGAAACTCATGCCCTGAATCTCATGCCCTGAATCTCATGCCCTGAATCTCCTGCACTGAAACACCTGCCCTGAATCTCCTGCCCTGAAAATCATGCCCTGAATCTCATGCCCTGAATCTCATGCTCTGAAACTCATGCACTGAATCTCATGCAAACAAGTTCCTGCACTGAAACTCATGCCCTGAATCTCATGACCAGAAACTCATGCCCTGAACCTCATGCCCTGAAACTCAAACCCTGAATCTCATGCCCTGAAACTCATGCCCTAAATCACATACTCTGAAATTCCTGCCCTGAAACTCATGCAATGAAACTCATGCCCCGAATCTCATGCTCTGAAACTCTTGCCCTGAACATCATGCCTTGAAACTCAAGCCCTTAATCTCATGCACTGTATCCAATGCCCTCAAGTTCCTGCACTGATACTCATGCCCTGAATCTCATGCCCTGAAACTCTTGCCCTGAACCTCATGCCTTGAAACTCAAGCCCTGAATCTCATGCCCTGAAACTCATGCCCTAAATCACATACCCTGAAACTCCTGCCCTGAAACTCATGCACTGAAACTCATGCCCTGAATCTCATGCCCTGAATCTCCTGCACTGAAACACCTGCCCTGAATCACCTGCCCTGAAAATCATGCCCTGAATCTCATGCCCTGAATCTCGTGCACTGAATCTCATGCCCTGAAACTCCTGCCCTGAAACTCATGCCCTGAAACTCATGCCCCGAATCCCATGCCCTGAATCTCATGCCCTGAAACGCCTGCACTGAAACACCTGCCCTGAATCTGCTGCCCTGAAAATCATGCCCTGAATCTCATGCCCTGAATCTCATGCTCTGAAACTCGTGAACTGAATCTCATGCCTTGAATCTCATATCCTGAATCTCATGCCCTGAATCTCATGCCCTGAAACTCCTGCTCTGAAACACCTGCCCTGAATCTCCTGCCCTGAAAATCATGCCCTGAATCTCATGCCCTGAATCTCATGCTCTGGAACTCTTGCCCTGAACCTCATGCCTTGAAACTCAAGCCCTGAATCTCATGCACTGTATCTCATGTCCTCAAATTCCTGCACTGAAACTAATGCCCTGAATCTCATGCCCTGAAACTCTTGCCATGAACCTCATGCCTTGAAACTCAAGCCCTGAATCTCATGCCCTGAAACTCATGCCCCAAATCACATACCCTGAAACTCCTGCCCTGAAACTCATGCACTGAAACTCATGCCCTGAATCACATGCCCTAAAACTCCTGCACTGAATCATCTGCCCAGAAACTCATGCCATGAATTACATGCCCTGAAATACCTGCCCTGAATCTCATGCCCTGCAACTCATGCCCTGAATCTCATGCCCTGAAACTCCTGCCCTCAAACTCATGCACTGAAACTCATGCCCTGAATCTCATGCGTTGAAACTCCTGCCCTCAAACTCATGCACTGAAACTCATTCCCTGAATCTCATGCCCTGAAACTCCTGCACTGAAACTCATGCCATGAATCTCATATCCTGAAACTCCTGCACTGAAACACCTGCCCTGAATCTCCTGCCCTGCAAATCATGCCCTGAATCTCATGCCCTGAATCTCATGCTCTGAAACTCGAGCACTGAATCTCATGCCCTCAAGTTCCTGCACTGAAACTCATGCCCTGAATCTCATGCCCTGAAACTCATGCCCTGAACCTCATGCCTTGAAACTCATGCCCTGAATCTCATGCCCTGAAACTCATGCCGTAAATCACATACCCTGAAGCTCCTGCCCTGAAACTCATGCACTGAAACTCATGCCCTGAATCACATGCCCCAAAACTCCTGCCCTGAATCATCTGCCCAGAAACTCATGCCCTGAATTACATACCCTGAAATACCTGCCCTGAATCTCATGCCCTGAAACTCATGCCCTGAATCTCATGCCCTGAAACTTCTGCCCTCAAACTCATGCACTGAATCTCATGCCCTGAAACTCATGCCCTGAACCTCATGCCCTGAAACTCAAGCCCTGAATCTCATGCCCTGAAACTCATGCCCTAAATCACATACCCTGAAACTCCTGCCCTGAAACTCATGCACTGAAACCCATGCCCTGAATCACATGCCCTAAAATTACTGCCCTGAATTATCTGCCCAGAAACTCATGCCCTGAATTGCATGCCCTGAAATACCTGCCCTGAATCTCCTGTCCTGAAACTCATGCCCTGAATCTCATGCCCTGAATCTCATGCCCTGAATCTCCTGCACTGAAACACCTGCCCTGAATCTCCTGTCCTGAAACTCATGCCCTGAATCTCATGCCCTGAATCTCATGCCCTGAATCTCCTGCACTGAAACACCTACCCTGAATCTCCTGCCCTGAAAAATCATGCCCTGAATATCATGCCCTGAATCTCATGCTCTGAAACTCATGCACTGAATCTCATGCCCTCAAGTTCCTGCACTGAAACTCATGCCCTGAATCTCATGACCTGAAACTCATGCCCTGAACCTCATGCCCTGAAACTCAAACCCTGAATCTCATGCCCTGAAACTCATGCCCTAAATCACATACTCTGAAACTCCTGCCCTGAAACTCATGCACTGAAACTCATGCCCCGAATCACATGCCCTAAAGCTCCTGCCCTGAAACTCATGCCTTCAATCTCCTGTCCTAAAACTCATGCCCTGAATCTCATGCCCTGAATCTCATGCCCTGAAACTCCTGCCCTGAATCACCTACCCTGAAACTCATGCCCTGAATCGCATGCCCTGAAACTCCTGCACTGAAACACCTGCCCTGAAAATCATGCCCTGAATCTCATGCCCTGAATCTCCTGCACTGAAACACCTGCCCTGAATCTCCTGTCCTGAAACTCATGCCCTGAATCTCATGCCCTGAATCTCATGCCCTGAATCTCCTGCACTGAAACACCTACCCTGAATCTCCTGCCCTGAAAAATCATGCCCTGAATATCATGCCCTGAATCTCATGCTCTGAAACTCATGCACTGAATCTCATGCCCTCAAGTTCCTGCACTGAAACTCATGCCCTGAATCTCATGACCTGAAACTCATGCCCTGAACCTCATGCCCTGAAACTCAAACCCTGAATCTCATGCCCTGAAACTCATGCCCCGAATCACATGCCCTAAAGCTCCTGCCCTGAAACTCATGCCTTCAATCTCCTGTCCTAAAACTCATGCCCTGAATCTCATGCCCTCAATCTCATGCCCTGAAACTCCTGCCCTGAATCACCTACCCTGAAACTCATGCCCTGAATCGCATGCCCTGAAACTCCTGCACTGAAACTCATGCCATGAATCTCATATCCTGAAACTCCTGCACTGAAACACCTGCCCTGAAAATCATGTCCTGAATCTCATGCCCTGAATCTCATGCTCTGAAACTCGTGCACTGAATCTCATGCCCTCAAGTTCCTGCACTGAAACTCATGCCCTGAATCTCATGCCCTGAAACTCATGCCCTGAACCTCATGCCTTGAAACTCATGCCCTGAATCTCATGCCCTGAAACTCATGCCCTAAATCACATACCCTGAAGCTCCTGCCCTGAAACTCATGCACTGAAACTCATGCCCTGAATCACATGCCCTGAATCTCATGCCCTGAATCTCATGCCCTGAAACTCCTGCACTGAAACACCTGCCCTGAATCATCTGCCCAGAAACTCATGCTTTGAATTACATGCCCTGAAATACCTGCCCTGAATCTCATGCCCTGAAACTCATGCCCTGAAACTCATGCCCTGAATCTCATGCCCTGAATCTCATGCCCTGAAACTCCTGCACTGAAACACCTGCCCTGAATCACCTGCCCTGAAAATCATATCCCTGAATCTCATGCCCTGAATCTCATGCTCTGAAACTCGTGCACTGAATCTCATGCCCTGAAACTCCTGCACTGAAACTCATGCCCTGAAACTCATGCCCCGAATCTCATGCCCTGAATCTCATGTCCTGAAACTCCTGCCCTGAAGCTCCTGCACTGAAACTCATGCCATGAATCTCATAACCTGAAGCTCACGCCCTGAATCACATGCCCTGAAACTCCTGCCCTGAAACTCATGCCCTGAAACTCATGCCCTGAAACTCATGCCCCGAATCTCATGCCCTGAATCTCATGTCCTGAAACTCCTGCCCTGAATCACCTACCCTGAAACTCATGCCCTGAATCTCATGCCCTGAAGCTCCTGCACTGAAACTCAGGCCATGAATCTCATATCCTGAAGCTCACGCCCTGAATCACATGCCCTGAAACTCCTGCTCTGAAACTCATGCCCTGAAACTCATGCCCTGAAACTCATGCCCTGAATCTCCAGTCCTGAAACTCATGCCCTGAATCTCATGCCCTGAATCTCATGCCCTGAAACTCCTGCACTGAAACACCTGCCCTGAATCTCCTGCCTTGAAAATCATGCCCTGAATCTCATACCCTGAATCTCATGCTCTGAAACTCTTGCCCTGAACCTCATGCCTTGAAACTCAAGCCCTGAATCTCATGCACTGTATCCCATGCCCTCAAGTTCCTGCACTGATACTCATGCCCTGAATCTCATGCACTGAAACTCTTGCCCTGAACTTCATGCCTTGAAACTCAAGCCCTGAAACTCATGCCCTGAAACTCATGCCCTAAATCACATACCCTGAAACTTCTGCCCTGAAGCTCATGCACTGAAACTCATGCCCTGAATCACATGCCCTAAAACTCCTGCCCTGAATCATCTGCCCAGAAACTCATGCCCTGAATCACATGCCCTGAAATACCTGCATTGAATCTCATGCCCTGAAACTCATACCCTGAATCTCATGCCCTGAAACTCCTGCCCTCAAACTCATGCACTGAAACTCATGCCCTGAATCTCATGCCTTGAAACTCCTGCCCTCAAACTCATGCACTGAAACTAATTCCCTGAATCTCATGCCCTGAAACTCCTGCCCTGAAACTCATGGCTGAAACTCATGCCCTGAAACTCATGCCCTGAATCTCATGCCCTGAATCTCATGCCCTGAAACTCCTGCACTGAAACACCTGCCCTGAATCTCCTGCCCTGAAAATCATGCCCTGAATCTCATGCCCTGAATCTCATGCTCTGAAACTCGTGCACTGAATCTCATGCCCTCAAGTTCCTGCACTGAAACTCATGCCCTGAATCTCATGCCCTGAAACTCATGCCCTGAACCTCATGCCTTGAAACCCCTGCCCTCAAACTCATGCACTACGACTCATGCCCTGAATCTCATGCCCTGAAACTCCTGCACTGAAACTCATGCCATTAATCTCATATCCTGAAACTCACGCCCTGAATCACATGCCCTGAAACTCATGCCCTGAATCTCCTGTCCTAAAACTCATGCCCTGAATCTCATGCCCTGTATCTCATGCCCTGAAACTCCTGCACTGAAACACCTGTTCTGAATCTCCTGCCCTGAAACTCATGCCCTATATCTCATGCCCTGAATCTCACGCTCTGAAACTCGTGCACTGAATCTCATTACCTCAAGCTCCTGCGCTGAAACTCATTCCCTGAATCGCATGTCCTGAAACTCCTGCCCTGAATCACCTACCCTGAAACTCATGCCCTGAATCTAATGCCCTGAAACTCCTGCACTGAAACTCATGCCCTGAATCTCATATCCTGAAACTCCTGCCCTGAATCACCTACCCTGAAACTCATGCCCTGAATCTCATGCCCTGAAACTCCTGCACTGAAACTCATGCCATGAATCTCATATCCTGAAACTCAGGCCCTTAATCACATGCCCTGAAACTCCTGCCCTGAAACTCATGCCCTGAAAATCATGCCCTGAATCTCATGCCCTGAATCTCATGCTCTGAAACTCGTGCACTGAATCTCATGCCCTCAAGTTCCTGCAGTGAAACTCATGCCCTGAATCTCATGCCCTGAAACTCATGCCCTGAACCTCATGCCCTGAAACTCAAGCCCTGAATCTCAAGCCCTGAAACTCATGCCCTAAATCACATACCCTGAAACTCCTGCCCTGAAACTCATGCACTGAAACCCATGCCCTGAATCACATGCCCTAAAATTCCTGCCCTGAATTATCTGCCCAGAAACTCATGCCCTGAATTGCATGCCCTGAAATACCTGCCCTGAATCTCATGCCCCGAAACTCATGTCCTGAATCTCATGCCCTGAATCTCATGCCGTGAAACTCCTGCACTGAAACACCTGCCCTGAATCTCCTGCCTTGAAAATCATGCCCTGAATCACATGCCCTAAAACTCCTGCCCGGAATCATCTGCCCAGAAACTCATGCCCTGAATTACATGCCCTGAAATACCTGCCCTGAATCTCATGCCCAGAAACTCATGCCCTGAATCTCATGCCCTGAAACTCCTGCCCTCAAACTAATGCACTGAAATTCATGCCCTGAATCTCATGCCTTGAAACTCCTGCCCTCAAAATCATGCACTGAAACTCATGCCCTGAATCTCATGCCCTGAAACACCTGCACTGAAACTCATGCCATGAATCTCATATCCTGAAACTCACGCCCTGAATCACATGCCCTGAAACTCCTGCCCTGAAACACATGCCCTGAAACTCATGCCCTGAAACTCATGCCCTGAATCTCATGCCCTGAATCTCGTGCCCTGAATCTCCTGCACTGAAACACCTGCCCTGAATCTCCTGCCCTGAATCTCATGCCCTGAATCTCATGCCCTGAAACTCCTGCACTGAAACACATGCCATGAATCTCATATCCTGAAACTCACGCCCTGAATCACATGCCCTGAAACTCCTGCCCTGAAACTCATGGCTGAAACTCATGCCCTGAAACTCATGCCCTGAATCTCATGCCCTGAATCTCATGCCCTGAAACTCCTGCACTGAAACACCTGCCCTGAATCTCCTGCCCTGAAAATCATGCCCTGAATCTCATGCCCTGAATCTCATGCTCTGAAACTCGTGCACTGAATCTCATGCCCTCAAGTTCCTGCACTGAAACTCATGCCCTGAATCTCATGCCCTGAAACTCATGCCCTGAACCTCATGCCTTGAAACCCCTGCCCTCAAACTCATGCACTACGACTCATGCCCTGAATCTCATGCCCTGAAACTCCTGCACTGAAACTCATGCCATTAATCTCATATCCTGAAACTCACGCCCTGAATCACATGCCCTGAAACTCATGCCCTGAATCTCCTGTCCTAAAACTCATGCCCTGAATCTCATGCCCTGAAACTCCTGCACTGAAACTCATGCCCTGAATCTCATATCCTGAAACTCCTGCCCTGAATCACCTACCCTGAAACTCATGCCCTGAATCTCATGCCCTGAAACTCCTGCACTGAAACTCATGCCATGAATCTCATATCCTGAAACTCAGGCCCTTAATCACATGCCCTGAAACTCCTGCCCTGAAACTCATGCCCTGAAAATCATGCCCTGAATCTCATGCCCTGAATCTCATGCTCTGAAACTCGTGCACTGAATCTCATGCCCTCAAGTTCCTGCAGTGAAACTCATGCCCTGAATCTCATGCCCTGAAACTCATGCCCTGAACCTCATGCCCTGAAACTCAAGCCCTGAATCTCAAGCCCTGAAACTCATGCCCTAAATCACATACCCTGAAACTCCTGCCCTGAAACTCATGCACTGAAACCCATGCCCTGAATCACATGCCCTAAAATTCCTGCCAGAATTATCTGCCCAGAAACTCATGCCCTGAATTGCATGCCCTGAAATACCTGCCCTGAATCTCATGCCCCGAAACTCATGTCCTGAATCTCATGCCCTGAATCTCATGCCGTGAAACTCCTGCACTGAAACACCTGCCCTGAATCTCCTGCCTTGAAAATCATGCCCTGAATCACATGCCCTAAAACTCCTGCCCGGAATCATCTGCCAGAAACTCATGCCCTGAATTACATGCCCTGAAATACCTGCCCTGAATCTCATGCCCAGAAACTCATGCCCTGAATCTCATGCCCTGAAACTCCTGCCCTCAAACTAATGCACTGAAATTCATGTCCTGAATCTCATGCCTTGAAACTCCTGCCCTCAAAATCATGCACTGAAACTCATGCCCTGAATCTCATGCCCTGAAACACCTGCACTGAAACTCATGCCATGAATCTCATATCCTGAAACTCACGCCCTGAATCACATGCCTGAAACTCCTGCCCTGAAACACATGCCCTGAAACTCATGCCCTGAAACTCATGCCCTGAATCTCATGCCCTGAATCTCGTGCCCTGAATCTCCTGCACTGAAACACCTGCCCTGAATCTCCTGCCCTGAAAATCATGCCCTGAATCTCATGCTCTGAAACTCGTGCACTGAATCGCATGCCCTCAAGTTCCTGCACTGAAAATCATGCCCTGAATCTCATGCCCTGAAACTCATGCCCCGAACCTCATGCCCTGAAACTCAAGCCCTGAATCTCATGCCCTGAAACTCATGCCCTAAATCACATACCCTGAAACTCCTGCCCTGAAACTCATGCACTGAAACTCATGCCCTGAATCTCATGCCCTAAAACTCCTGCCCTGAATCATCTACCCAGAAACTCATGCCCTGAATTACATGCCCTGAAATACCTGCCCTGAATCTCATGCCCTGAAATTCCTGCACAGAAACTCATGCCATAAATCTCATATCCTGAAACTCACGCCCTGAATTACATGCCCTGAAACTCCTGCCCTGAAACTCATGCCCTGAAACTCATGCCCTGAAACTTCTGCACTGAAACACCTGCCCTGAATCTCCTGCCCTGAAACTCATGCCTGAATCTCATACCCTGAATCTCACGCTCTGAAACTCGTGCACTGAATCTCATGACCTCAAGTTCCTGCACGGAAACTCATGCCCTGAATCTCAGGTCCTGAAACTCCTGCCCTGAATCACCTACCCTGAAACTCATGCCCTGAATCTCATGCCCTGAAACTCCTGCACTGAAACTCATGCCATGAATCTCATATCCCAAAACTCACCCCCTGAATCACATGTCCTGAAACTTTTGCCCTGAAACTCATGCCCTGAAACTCATGCCCTGAAACTCATGACCTGAATCTCCTGTCCTGAAACTCATGCCCTGAATCTCATGCCCTGAATCTCATGCCCTGAATCTCCTGCACTGAAACACCTGCCCTGAATCTCCTGCCCTGAAAATCATGCCCTGAATCTCATGCCCTGAATCTCATGCTCTGAAACTCATGCACTGAATCTCATGCAAACAAGTTCCTGCACTGAAACTCATGCCCTGAATCTCATGACCAGAAACTCATGCCCTGAACCTCATGCCCTGAAACTCAAACCCTGAATCTCATGCCCTGAAACTCATGCCCTAAATCACATACTCTGAAACTCCTGCCCTGAAACTCATGCAATGAAACTCATGCCCCGAATCTCATGCTCTGAAACTCTTGCCCTGAACATCATGCCTTGAAACTCAAGCCCTTAATCTCATGTACTGTATCCAATGCCCTCAAGTTCCTGCACTGATACTCATGCCCTGAATCTCATGCCCTGAAACTCTTGCCCTGAACCTCATGCCTTGAAACTCAAGCCCTGAATCTCATGCCCTGAAACTCATGCCCTAAATCACATACCCTGAAACTCCTGCCCTGAAACTCATGCACTGAAACTCATGCCCTGAATCTCATGCCCTGAATCTCCTGCACTGAAACACCTGCCCTGAATCA
Organism: Mobula birostris; assembly: GCF_030028105.1. Classification (NCBI taxonomy): domain Eukaryota; kingdom Metazoa; phylum Chordata; class Chondrichthyes; order Myliobatiformes; family Myliobatidae; genus Mobula; species Mobula birostris. The sequence goes on along the minus strand of NW_027276869.1, from coordinate 10,312 downwards.
CCTGCCCTGAAAATCATGCCCTGAATCTCATGCCCTGAATCTCGTGCACTGAATCTCATGCCCTGAAACTCCTGCCCTGAAACTCATGCCCTGAAACTCATGCCCCGAACCCCATGCCCTGAATCTCATGCCCTGAAACGCCTGCACTGAAACACCTGCCCTGAATCTGCTGCCCTGAAAATCATGCCCTGAATCTCATGCCCTGAATCTCATGCTCTGAAACTCGTGAACTGAATCTCATGCCTTGAATCTCATATCCTGAATCTCATGCCCTGAATCTCATTCCCTGAAACTCCTGCTCTGAAACACCTGCCCTGAATCTCCTGCCCTGAAAATCATGCCCTGAATCTCATGCCCTGAATCTCATGCTCTGGAACTCTTGCCCTGAACCTCATGCCTTGAAACTCAAGCCCTGAATCTCATGCACTGTATCTCATGCCCTCAAATTCCTGCACTGAAACTCATGCCCTGAATCTCATGCCCTGAAACTCTTGCCATGAACCTCATGCCTTGAAACTCAAGCCCTGAATCTCATGCCCTGAAACTCATGCCCCAAATCACATACCCTGAAACTCCTGCCCTGAAACTCATGCAATGAAACTCATGCCCCGAATCTCATGCTCTGAAACTCTTGCCCTGAACATCATGCCTTGAAACTCAAGCCCTTAATCTCATGTACTGTATCCAATGCCCTCAAGTTCCTGCACTGATACTCATGCCCTGAATCTCATGCCCTGAAACTCTTGCCCTGAACCTCATGCCTTGAAACTCAAGCCCTGAATCTCATGCCCTGAAACTCATGCCCTAAATCACATACCCTGAAACTCCTGCCCTGAAACTCATGCACTGAAACTCATGCCCTGAATCTCATGCCCTGAATCTCCTGCACTGAAACACCTGCCCTGAATCACCTGCCCTGAAAATCATGCCCTGAATCTCATGCCCTGAATCTCGTGCACTGAATCTCATGCCCTGAAACTCCTGCCCTGAAACTCATGCCCTGAAACTCATGCCCCGAATCCCATGCCCTGAATCTCATGCCCTGAAACGCCTGCACTGAAACACCTGCCCTGAATCTGCTGCCCTGAAAATCATGCCCTGAATCTCATGCCCTGAATCTCATGCTCTGAAACTCGTGAACTGAATCTCATGCCTTGAATCTCATATCCTGAATCTCATGCCCTGAATCTCATTCCCTGAAACTCCTGCTCTGAAACACCTGCCCTGAATCTCCTGCCCTGAAAATCATGCCCTGAATCTCATGCCCTGAATCTCATGCTCTGGAACTCTTGCCCTGAACCTCATGCCTTGAAACTCAAGCCCTGAATCTCATGCACTGTATCTCATGCCCTCAAATTCCTGCACTGAAACTAATGCCCTGAATCTCATGCCCTGAAACTCTTGCCATGAACCTCATGCCTTGAAACTCAAGCCCTGAATCTCATGCCCTGAAACTCATGCCCCAAATCACATACCCTGAAACTCCTGCCCAGAAACTCATGCACTGAAACTCATGCCCTGAATCACATGCCCTAAAACTCCTGCACTGAATCATCTGCCCAGAAACTCATGCCCTGAATTACATGCCCTGAAATACCTGCCCTGAATCTCATGCCCTGAAACTCATGCCCTGAATCTCATGCCCTGAAACTCCTGCCCTCAAACTCATGCACTGAAACTCATGCCCTGAATCTCATGCGTTGAAACTCCTGCCCTCAAACTCATGCACTGAAACTCATTCCCTGAATCTCATGCCCTGAAACTCCTGCACTGAAACTCATGCCATGAATCTCATATCCTGAAACTCCTGCACTGAAACACCTGCCCTGAATCTCCTGCCCTGAAACTCATGCCATGAATCTCATGCCCTGAACCTCACGCTCTGAAACTCGTGCACTGAATCTCATTACCTCAAGTTCCTGCGCTGAAACTCAGGCCCTGAATCGCATGTCCTGAATCTCCTGCCCTGAATCACCTACCCTGAAACTCATGCCCTGAATCTCATGCCCTGAAACTCCTGCCCTCAAACTCATGCACTGAAACTCATGCCCTGAATCTCATGCCTTGAAACTCCTGCCCTCAAACTCATGCACTGAAACTCATGCCCTGAATCTCATGCCCTGAAACACCTGCACTGAAACTCATGCCATGAATCTCATATCCTGAAACTCACGCCCTGAATCACATGCCCTGAAACTCCTGCCCTGAAACTCATGCCCTGAAACTCATGCACTGAAACACCTGCCCTGAATCTCCTGCCCTGAAAATCATGCCCTGAATCTCATGCTCTGAAACTCGTGCACTGAATCTCATGCTCTCAAGTTCCTGCACTGAAACTCATGCCTGAATCTCATGCCCTGAAACTCATGCCCTCAAGTTCCTGCACTGAAACTCATGCCCTGAATCTCATGCCCTGAAACTCATGCCCTGAACCTCATGCCCTGAAACTCAAGCCTGAATCTCATGCCCTGAATCTCATGCCCTGAAACTCCTGCAGTGAAACACCTGCCCTGAATCTCCTGCACTGAAACTCATGCCCTGAATCTCATACCCTGAATCTCACGCTCTGAAACTCCTGCACTGAATCTCATGACCTCAAGTTCCTGCACTGAAACTCATGCCCTGAATCTCATGTCCTGAAACTCCTGACCTGAATCACCTACCCTGAAACTCATGCCCTGAATCTCATGCCCTGAAACTCCTGCACTGAAACTCATGCCATGAATCTCATATCCTGAAACTCATGCCCTGAATCTCCTGTCCTGAAACTCATGCCCTGAATCTCATGCCCTGAATCTCATGCCCTGAAACTCCTGCACTGAAACACCTGCCCTGAATCTCCTGCTCTGAAAATCATGCCCTGAATCTCATGCCCTGAATCTCATGCTCTGAAACTCGTGCACTGAATCTCATGCCCTCAAGTTCCTGCACTGAAACTCATGCCCTGAATCTCATGCCCTGAAACTCCTGCACTGAAACTCATGCCATGAATCCCATATCCTGAAACTCACGCCCTGAATCACATGCCCTGAAACTCCTGCCCTGAATCGCATGCCCTGAATCTCATGCCCTGAAACTCGTGCACTGAATTTCATGCCCTGAAACTCCCGCCCTGAAACTCATGCCCTGAAACTCATGCCCCGAATCTCATGCCCTGAATCTCATGTCCTGAAACTCCTGCACTGAAACTCATGCCATGAATCTCATATCCTGAAACTCACGCCCTGAATCACATGCCCTGAAACTCCTGCCCTGAAACTCATGCCCTGAAACTCATGCCCTTAAAGTAATGCCCTGAATCTCCTGTCCTGAAACTCATGCCCTGAATCTCATGCCCTGAAACTCCTGCACTGAAACACCTGCTCTGAATCTCCTGCCCTGAAAATCATGCCCTGAATCTCATGCCTTGAATCTCATGCTCTGAAACTCGTGCACTGAATCTCATGCCCTCAAGTTCCTGCACTGAAACTCATGCCCTGAATCTCATGCCCTGAAACACTTGCCCTGAACCCCATGCCTTGAAACTCAAGCCCTGAATCTCATGCCCTGAAACTCATGCCCTAAATCACATACCCTGAAACTCCTGCCCTGAAACTCATGCTCTGAAACTCATGCCCTGAACCTCATGCCCTGAAACTCAAGCCCTGAATCTCATGCCCTGAATCTCATGCCCTGAAACTCCTGCAGTGAAACACCTGCCCTGAATCTCCTGCCCTGAAACTCATGCCCTGAATCTCATACCCTGAATCTCACGCTCTGAAACTCCTGCACTGAATCTCATGACCTCAAGTTCCTGCACTGAAACTCATGCCCTGAATCTCATGTCCTGAAACTCCTGACCTGAATCACCTACCCTGAAACTCATGCCCTGAATCTCATGCCCTGAAACTCCTGCACTGAAACTCATGCCATGAATCTCATATCCTGAAACTCATGCCCTGAATCTCCTGTCCTGAAACTCATGCCCTGAATCTCATGCCCTGAATCTCATGCCCTGAAACTCCTGCACTGAAACACCTGCCCTGAATCTCCTGCTCTGAAAATCATGCCCTGAATCTCATGCCCTGAATCTCATGCTCTGAAACTCGTGCACTGAATCTCATGCCCTCAAGTTCCTGCACTGAAACTCATGCCCTGAATCTCATGCCCTGAAACTCCTGCACTGAAACTCATGCCATGAATCCCATATCCTGAAACTCACGCCCTGAATCACATGCCCTGAAACTCCTGCCCTGAAACTCATGGCCTGAAACTCATGCCCTGAAACTCATGCCCTGAATCGCATGCCCTGAATCTCATGCCCTGAAACTCCTGCACTGAAACACCTGCCCTGAATCACTTGCCCTGAAAATCATGCCCTGAATCTCATGCCCTGAATCTCATGCTCTGAAACTCGTGCACTGAATCTCATGCCCTGAAACTCCCGCCCTGAAACTCATGCCCTGAAACTCATGCCCCGAATCTCATGCCCTGAATCTCTTGTCCTGAAACTCCTGCCCTGAATCACCTACCCTGGAACTCATGCCCTGAATCTTATGCCCTGAAACTCCTGCACTGAAACTCATGCCATGAATCTCATATCCTGAAACTCACGCCCTGAATCACATGCCCTGAAACTCCTGCCCTGAAACTCATGCCCTGAAACTCATGCCCTTAAAGTAATGCCCTGAATCTCCTGTCCTGAAACTCATGCCCTGAATCTCATGCCCTGAAACTCCTGCACTGAAACACCTGCTCTGAATCTCCTGCCCTGAAAATCATGCCCTGAATCTCATGCCTTGAATCTCATGCTCTGAAACTCGTGCACTGAATCTCATGCCCTCAAGTTCCTGCACTGAAACTCATGCCCTGAATCTCATGCCCTGAAACACTTGCCCTGAACCCGATGCCTTGAAACTCAAGCCCTGAATCTCATGCCCTGAAACTCATGCCCTAAATCACATACCCTGAAACTCCTGCCCTGAAACTCATGCTCTGAAACTCATGCCCTGAATCACATGCCGTAAAACTACTGCCCGGAATCATCTGCCCAGAAACTCATGCCCTGAATTACATGCCCTGAAATACCTGCCTTGAATCTCATGCCCTGAAACTCATGCCCTGAATCTCATGCCCTGAAACTCCTGCCCTCAAACTCATGCACTGAAACTCATGCCCTGAATCTCATGCCTTGAAACTCCTGCCCTCAAACTCATGCACTGAAACTCATGCCCTGAATCTTATGCCCTGAATCTCATGCTCTGAAACTCGTGCACTGAATCTAATGTCCTCAAGTTCCTGCACTGAAACTCATGCCCTGAATCTCATGCCCTGAAACTCATGCCCTGAACCTCATGCCCTGAAACTCAAGCCCTGAATCTCATGCCCTAAAACTCATGCCCTAAATCACATACCCTGAAACTCCTGCCCTGAAACTCATGGACTGAAACTCATGCCCTGAATCACATGCGCTAAAACTCCTGCCCTGAATCATCTGCCGAGAAACTCATGCCCTGAATTACATGCCCTGAAATACCCGCCCTGAATCTCATGCCCTGAAACTCATACCCTGAATCTCATGCCCTGAAACTGCTGCACGGAAACTCATGCCGTGAATCTCATATCCTGAACCTTACGCCCTGAATTACATGCCCTGAAACTCCTGCCCTGAAACTCATGCCCTGAATCTCATGCCCTGAATCTCCTGCCCTGAAAATCATGCCCTGAATCTCATGCCTGAATCTCATGCTCTGAAACTCGTGCACTGAATCTCATGCCCTCAAGTTCCTGCACTGAAACTCATGCCCTGAATCTCATGCCCTGAAACTCATGCCCTGAACCTCATGCCTTGAAACCCCTGCCCTCAAACTCATGCACTACGACTCATGCCCTGAATCTCATGCCCTGAAACTCCTGCACTGAAACTCATGCCATTAATCTCATATCCTGAAACTCACGCCCTGAATCACATGCCCTGAAACTCATGCCCTGAATCTCCTGTCCTAAAACTCATGCCCTGAATCTCATGCCCTGAAACTCCTGCACTGAAACTCATGCCCTGAATCTCATATCCTGAACCTCCTGCCCTGAATCACCTACCCTGAAACTCATGCCCTGAATCTCATGCCCTGAAACTCCTGCACTGAAACTCATGCCATGAATCTCATATCCTGAAACTCAGGCCCTTAATCACATGCCCTGAAACTCCTGCCCTGAAACTCATGCCCTGAAAATCATGCCCTGAATCTCATGCCCTGAATCTCATGCTCTGAAACTCGTGCACTGAATCTCATGCCCTCAAGTTCCTGCAGTGAAACTCATGCCCTGAATCTCATGCCCTGAAACTCATGCCCTGAACCTCATGCCCTGAAACTCAAGCCCTGAATCTCAAGCCCTGAAACTCATGCCCTAAATCACATACCCTGAAACTCCTGCCCAGAAACTCATGCCCTGAATTGCATGCCCTGAAATACCTGCCCTGAATCTCATGCCCCGAAACTCATGTCCTGAATCTCATGCCCTGAATCTCATGCCGTGAAACTCCTGCACTGAAACACCTGCCCTGAATCTCCTGCCTTGAAAATCATGCCCTGAATCACATGCCCTAAAACTCCTGCCCGGAATCATCTGCCCAGAAACTCATGCCCTGAATTACATGCCCTGAAATACCTGCCCTGAATCTCATGCCCAGAAACTCATGCCCTGAATCTCATGCCCTGAAACTCCTGCCCTCAAACTAATGCACTGAAATTCATGCCCTGAATCTCATGCCTTGAAACTCCTGCCCTCAAAATCATGCACTGAAACTCATGCCCTGAATCTCATGCCCTGAAACACCTGCACTGAAACACATGCCCTGAAACTCATGCCCTGAAACTCATGCCCTGAATCTCATGCCTGAATCTCGTGCCCTGAATCTCCTGCACTGAAACACCTGCCCTGAATCTCCTGCCCTGAAACACATGCCCTGAAACTCATGCCCTGAAACTCATGCCCTGAATCTCATGCCCTGAATCTCGTGCCCTGAATCTCCTGCACTGAAACACCTGCCCTGAATCTCCTGCCCTGAAAATCATGCCCTGAATCTCATGCTCTGAAACTCGTGCACTGAATCTCATGCCCTCAAGTTCCTGCACTGAAAATCATGCCCTGAAACTCAAGCCCTGAATCTCATGCCCTGAAACTCATGCCCTAAATCACATACCCTGAAACTCCTGCCCTGAAACTCATGCACTGAAACTCATGCCCTGAATCTCATGCCCTAAAACTCCTGCCCTGAATCATCTACCCAGAAACTCATGCCCTGAATTACATGCCCTGAAATACCTGCCCTGAATCTCATGCCCTGAAATTCCTGCACAGAAACTCATGCCATAAATCTCATATCCTGAAACTCACGCCCTGAATTACATGCCCTGAAACTCCTGCCCTGAAACTCATGCCCTGAAACTCATGCCCTGAAACTTCTGCACTGAAACACCTGCCCTGAATCTCCTGCCCTGAAACTCATGCCCTGAATCTCATACCCTGAATCTCACGCTCTGAAACTCGTGCACTGAATCTCATGACCTCAAGTTCCTGCACGGAAACTCATGCCCTGAATCTCAGGTCCTGAAACTCCTGCCCTGAATCACCTACCCTGAAACTCATGCCCTGAATCTCATGCCCTGAAACTCCTGCACTGAAACTCATGCCATGAATCTCATATCCAAAACTCACCCCCTGAATCACATGTCCTGAAACTCCTGCCCTGAAACTCATGCCCTGAAACTCATGCCCTGAAACTCATGCCCTGAATCTCCTGTCCTGAAACTCATGCCCTGAATCTCATGCCCTGAATCTCATGCCCTGAATCTCCTGCACTGAAACACCTGCCCTGAATCTCCTGCCCTGAAAATCATGCCCTGAATCTCATGCCCTGAATCTCATGCTCTGAAACTCATGCACTGAATCTCATGCAAACAAGTTCCTGCACTGAAACTCATGCCCTGAATCTCATGACCAGAAACTCATGCCCTGAACCTCATGCCCTGAAACTCAAACCCTGAATCTCATGCCCTGAAACTCATGCCCTAAATCACATACTCTGAAACTCCTGCCCTGAAACTCATGCAATGAAACTCATGCCCCGAATCTCATGCTCTGAAACTCTTGCCCTGAACATCATGCCTTGAAACTCAAGCCCTTAATCTCATGTACTGTATCCAATGCCCTCAAGTTCCTGCACTGATACTCATGCCCTGAATCTCATGCCCTGAAACTCTTGCCCTGAACCTCATGCCTTGAAACTCAAGCCCTGAATCTCATGCCCTGAAACTCATGCCCTAAATCACATACCCTGAAACTCCTGCCCTGAAACTCATGCACTGAAACTCATGCCCTGAATCTCATGCCCTGAATCTCCTGCACTGAAACACCTGCCCTGAATCACCTGCCCTGAAAATCATGCCCTGAATCTCATGCCCTGAATCTCGTGCACTGAATCTCATGCCCTGAAACTCCTGCCCTGAAACTCATGCCCTGAAACTCATGCCCCGAACCCCATGCCCTGAATCTCATGCCCTGAAACGCCTGCACTGAAACACCTGCCCTGAATCTGCTGCCCTGAAAATCATGCCCTGAATCTCATGCCCTGAATCTCATGCTCTGAAACTCGTGAACTGAATCTCATGCCTTGAATCTCATATCCTGAATCTCATGCCCTGAATCTCATTCCCTGAAACTCCTGCTCTGAAACACCTGCCCTGAATCTCCTGCCCTGAAAATCATGCCCTGAATCTCATGCCCTGAATCTCATGCTCTGGAACTCTTGCCCTGAACCTCATGCCTTGAAACTCAAGCCCTGAATCTCATGCACTGTATCTCATGCCCTCAAATTCCTGCACTGAAACTCATGCCCTGAATCTCATGCCCTGAAACTCTTGCCATGAACCTCATGCCTTGAAACTCAAGCCCTGAATCTCATGCCCTGAAACTCATGCCCCAAATCACATACCCTGAAACTCCTGCCCTGAAACTCATGCAATGAAACTCATGCCCCGAATCTCATGCTCTGAAACTCTTGCCCTGAACATCATGCCTTGAAACTCAAGCCCTTAATCTCATGTACTGTATCCAATGCCCTCAAGTTCCTGCACTGATACTCATGCCCTGAATCTCATGCCCTGAAACTCTTGCCCTGAACCTCATGCCTTGAAACTCAAGCCCTGAATCTCATGCCCTGAAACTCATGCCCTAAATCACATACCCTGAAACTCCTGCCCTGAAACTCATGCACTGAAACTCATGCCCTGAATCTCATGCCCTGAATCTCCTGCACTGAAACACCTGCCCTGAATCACCTGCCCTGAAAATCATGCCCTGAATCTCATGCCCTGAATCTCGTGCACTGAATCTCATGCCCTGAAACTCCTGCCCTGAAACTCATGCCCTGAAACTCATGCCCCGAACCCCATGCCCTGAATCTCATGCCCTGAAACGCCTGCACTGAAACACCTGCCCTGAATCTGCTGCCCTGAAAATCATGCCCTGAATCTCATGCCCTGAATCTCATGCTCTGAAACTCGTGAACTGAATCTCATGCCTTGAATCTCATATCCTGAATCTCATGCCCTGAATCTCATTCCCTGAAACTCCTGCTCTGAAACACCTGCCCTGAATCTCCTGCCCTGAAAATCATGCCCTGAATCTCATGCCCTGAATCTCATGCTCTGGAACTCTTGCCCTGAACCTCATGCCTTGAAACTCAAGCCCTGAATCTCATGCACTGTATCTCATGCCCTCAAATTCCTGCACTGAAACTAATGCCCTGAATCTCATGCCCTGAAACTCTTGCCATGAACCTCATGCCTTGAAACTCAAGCCCTGAATCTCATGCCCTGAAACTCATGCCCCAAATCACATACCCTGAAACTCCTGCCCTGAAACTCATGCAATGAAACTCATGCCCCGAATCTCATGCTCTGAAACTCTTGCCCTGAACATCATGCCTTGAAACTCAAGCCCTTAATCTCATGTACTGTATCCAATGCCCTCAAGTTCCTGCACTGATACTCATGCCCTGAATCTCATGCCCTGAAACTCTTGCCCTGAACCTCATGCCTTGAAACTCAAGCCCTGAATCTCATGCCCTGAAACTCATGCCCTAAATCACATACCCTGAAACTCCTGCCCTGAAACTCATGCACTGAAACTCATGCCCTGAATCTCATGCCCTGAATCTCCTGCACTGAAACACCTGCCCTGAATCACCTGCCCTGAAAATCATGCCCTGAATCTCATGCCCTGAATCTCGTGCACTGAATCTCATGCCCTGAAACTCCTGCCCTGAAAC